>NC_058413.1:61173934-61235298 GCF_002201575.2 Neomonachus schauinslandi | reverse complement strand
TTTTTCTCAGCTTCTTTATTTTCCATCATTTCATCTTCTATATTACTGATTCTCTCTTCTGCCTCATTTATTCTAGCAGTTAGCGCCCCCATTTTTGATTGCACCTCACTAATAGCCTTTTTGATTTCTACGTGGTTGGATTTTAGTTCTTTTACTTCTCCAGAAAGGGTTTCCCTAATAACTTCCATATTTTTTTTCAATCCCAGCTAGTATCTTTAAAGTGATGATTCTGAACTCTAGATCTGACATCGTACTAATGTCCGTATTGAGTAGGTCCCTGGCAGTCGGTACTACCTCTTGTTCTTTTTGTTGAGGTGATTTTTTCCGTCTTGTCATTTTGTGCAGAGGAGAATAGATTAATGAGAGAACAAAATGCTAGCAGAGTAACAACGTCCCCAGAAAATATACTCTAAACAAATCGGAAAAGAAAGGGAAAGAGAGAAAAAAGAAAAAGAAAAAAAAGAAAAAGATAAAGATAAAAACAAAAACAAACAAAACAAATACAACAACAATAACAAAAAAAAAACCAGAATGTGATCAAATATGATCAGGCTGGTATATAGATCAGTGCCACACACTAGATTTGGGGTGTATTTTGGTCTTTTAGAAGAAAGTGCCTCCCAAAATTTTAAAGAAAGAAAAACTTATATATGTACAAAAATAAGGGTTGATATGATGAAGGGATGGAATATGACTGTAAAGATGGAAATTATAAAAAATTTTATAAAAGGAATTGATAAGAAGTTGTTTGAAAAAAGAAAGAAGAGGATTTTAAAAAGAAAAAAAAAAGGGAGAGGATGTGATCAGGCAGGGGAATAGAAAACACCATATACTAGAGATTCAGGGTATATTTTAATCTGTTAGAAGAAACTATCTCAAAATTTTAAAGAGAGAACAACTTATATATATAAGCCAAAAATACAAGTAACTACTATGAAGGGATAGAATATGACTCTAAAAATGAAAAATAAAAATGTTTTTTTTTTTAAAAAAAGGGATTGATAAGATGTTGTTTGAAAAAGGGGAAAAGAAAAATTCAAAAAGAAAAAAAGACAGTTAAAAAAAATAACTTTGAAAGACTAAAGAGTCATGGTAAAAAAGCCATGAATTCTATGTGCAGTAGTCCCCTAGAGCTGGAGTTCTGCCGTTCTCATTGATCGGTAAACTTGGCCTTGGCTGGCTGTTCTCGTTGATCTTCTGGGGAGGGGCCTGTTGCCGTTGTTTCCAAATGTCTCTGCTGGAAGCGGAATTGCCCCGCCCTTGCCCCCTCCCGCCTAAGTGATCTGCTCGGGTTTGCTCTCCGGGGCTTTTGTTCCCTGCGAGCTTTCCGTACAGCTTTGGACGCAGAGAGTGAAAATGGCGGCCTCCCAATCTCCGCCCCTGAGGAGCCGAGAACTCGGGGCCCCACTTCTCAGTGAGCCCCCAGAGAAAAGCCGTCAGTCCCTCCGTCTCCCCGGTCTCCAGCTGCACTCTGTGTTCACCCGGCCTGTGACCGCGCGTTTCTATCTCTGGCACCCGACCCCAGGTGGAGTCTCCAAACCCAGCAGATCCCTGCGGTGCAGTCCCGTGCGGCTCCTCCCAGGGGAGGAAGGTGAGTCTCCCCGGATCTGCCGCTTGTTGGGTCCCTGCTGGAGGAGCAGGGGCCCGACTGTGCCGCGGATCACAGTTTATGGCAACCCCGAGCTGAGAGCCCGCACCTGGGCTCCGCCTCTGCAGCCGGCTTCCCTGCTCCGATACCTGGGAGCTCTGCCACACTCAGGCACCCCCGGTCTTTCTGTGACCCTGAGGGTCCTGAGACCACACTGTCCCGGAAGGTTCCACCCCCCGCTTAGCCACCGGAGTGACGTCCCTCAGCGGAGCAGACTTTTAAAAGTTCCGATTTTGTGCTCCGTGGTTCTATCACTTGCCAGAAGCGGCCGACGGAGGCCCCTCCCCCGCCGTCTATCCTCCCGAATATCGCCTCGGATTCACTTCTCCGCACGTCCTACCTTCCAGAAAGTGGTCGCTTTTCTGATGAGAGAGTTGTTGCTCTTCTTTTCTTCGATCTCCTGTTGAGTTTGTAGGTGTTCAGAATGGTTTGATCCCTATCCAGCTGAATTCCTGAGAGGAGACGAAATCCAGGTCTCCTACTCCTCCGCCATCTTGCTCCACCCCTCTCTATATAGATATATTTTTATCTTCCAACAAAGGCCACTTAAAACTAATATCACATTTCTCTTAATGAAGGAATGCATACTTGACTCCCAGAGCAAGATTTCTCAGAAATGGATTTCTTTGTAGATTGGAGAGTGACTGGTTACCCAGGTACATAATTAGCTGAAATCAGGCAAGATTTAAAGGACCTCTAAAGAGTTGAAATGGGCAGAACAATGTGGTCATCTGGGTTAGAAAGCTAGCAAGAGAAGAATTGTATTACAATGAAATGTAACAAACATTCTGAAGTGACTATTGTGAGAAAGTGGTCATAAGCTGAAACTCACATTTCTCATATGCCAGATGACCAAGGGCCCAGAATCAGCATCATCCAAAAGTTTTTTGTTTTGTTTGTTTTGTTTTGGAAAGTTTGCCCTAAGAAATGCCACCTAGAAAAGGAATTACAATATTTTTCAAACAAACTTTACAGTCTGTCACCAGCTTGAAAAATTACAAGTACCATTAGCAAAGAAACAACTCTGAGATATACACAATGACCTAGGAAAACAAGGAAGAAAAATCCCAAATTGTGTTTCTTTGTTTACCCTATTTAGGTAAGTATTTGCCTAGTCTATCTAGATAAGGCCTTTTTAAAATACTACACCAAACAATTGTTCTGAGAGGACCACTCTGCAGCACTTTACATTAATAGTCCAATTTCACATGAAATTATTATTTACCACGTACTCTCCAATACCTGTTTTCTTTTTTTTTTTTAATTTTTTATTTATTTATTTGAGAGAGAGAGAGAGAATGAGAGAGAGAGAGCACATGAGGGGGGGGAGGGTCAGAGGGAGACGCAGACTCCCTGCTGAGCAGGGAGCCCGATGCGGGACTCGATCCGGGGACTCCAGGATCATGACCTGAGCTGAAGGCAGTCGCTTAACCAACTGAGTCACCCAGGCACCCTCCAATACCTGTTTTCAATGCCTGGTTGGTCATCTTTCAAAATAGAGAGCCTCGTTGGGGTGACAGGGTGGCGCAGTTGGTTGAGTGACCAATTCTGGGTTTCCGCTCAGGTCGTGATCTCAGGGTTGTGAGATCGAGCCCCCCACGGGCTCCACACTCAGTGTAAGTCTGCTTGAGATTCTCTCCCTCTGCCCCTCCTGCTTGTGTTCTCTCTCTTTCTCTCTTTCTCTCCAGTGAATAAATAAATCTTTTAAAACACAAAACAAAACAAAATAGAGAGCCTTGCCTTCTCTATGAAGACTTTGCTGACACTAATGGGAGAGCCAAGCATTCTCTCCTCTGCATTCGCACCATAACAAACATATTATTTGACTGTAGATTCTATAATAATTTATGACACGTGTATTTCCATTTATTGTTTGTTATGGACCTGTTTAAAGTATCTTTGTTTCTGCCTTTTGAGCATCAGTCAGGCTGAAATTAAGTGACTGAGTTTTTTTTAATGGATCAGTGAAGCATGTATGTGTGTGTGTGTGTGTGTGTACATATGTGTATTTGGAGGGGTTGTGCAGTAGGGAAGGTGGGCTGAAATTTGAATCCAGTATATTTTTTACAGCAAAACAAGTGAGTACAAACCCTGGAACTATACTATTTGTTTTAAATCCCAACTCCACCTGCCATGAGTTGTGCAAGTTGGCTGATAACCTCTTTGGACCTCAGTTTCCATATCTACAAAATAGGATTAATAATAATAACCATGTGCTAGGCATTTACTGTCTGCCTTCCCCTAGACATTCTTTTCTCAGTTTTTAAAGAAGGTACCTCCTGATTATGTCTGAAAACATGCTAGACTATTTCTGTGTCCCCAGGTGGGATAGGGGGTCTGCAAGCAAATGAACCATAGCCTTTGTCCTCTGAGACACTGTTCCCTTGATGAGAACAAATGTACTTGCATGCCTATAAAACAAAGCAGAATACAACAAATCCTGGTTGTGGTTCCATTTACTAAGGGCCGGTGATAGACGTAGCCAGGCTTTTCTCCTGTGGGTTGGAATCATAATAATTAAGGCCATATATCCTGTGCTACATATACAACACGCATTATCACATTTCACCTTCTCAACAGTTAGGGAAAGTGGGTTTTATACCCTCATTCTATAGAGGAAAGTAGTCTCAGGAAGCTGAAACCGAGAAAGTTAGGCTGTCAAACAAGGTCATAAAGTATTGAGCAGGCCTGGAAAGAGAGTCTACTGATCCTAAAATCCATGCTTGTTCTTGTGTCATACTCCTTACCAGTGACTTTACTGAGTCGAGGGGACAAATCCACATGAAAGAGCTGGAGGACACATTAGAAATTGCATGGGTCAGGATCCATTTCCTACTCTGTGTGCTTAAGTGTGTGTTTAAGTGTTGGTTTCTTTTTCCCTCCTAGAGAGCAGGGATTAAGGCATTTTTGTAACCTTCCTTTAACTTTGCCTATGGATATACTTGAGAGGCATTTAAAGCCCAGTTCTCTCATGTGTTAGTGTATGATTTGGGGCTGGCTACTTATTCCACCTAAGAATCAGTTTACCATCTGTAAAGTGAAATAATATACACATAGAGTTGTTGCAAAAATAAAATCATCTGCATAGTTTACACATTAAATTGCCTATTGTTATTTTTATCATCATTATTTTTCTATTAGTATTTCAAGGTCATTAGGCACTGATGTATCTTGGCCCACATGAGTCAAGGAAATCAGGCTGGTGTTCTAAATATCTCAATAGGCTTGGCAGGTCCCTGATCATTCTTTCTCTTAATCCTTGGTTAGGCTACTTCCCTCCAAAGGAGCTATGACCCTCCCATCCTTCCCAATTTTACCCATGTTTAAAAGATTGAAAAGATTGATGAATCCCAAAGATTCCCAAGATTGAAAATTTTTACCCATGTTTAAAGTAGGTCTACCCTTACTCAACACTGTCCCCCACACCACACACAGACACACACGCACAGTTTTTCCCCAAGTGACATTCTCTGAGACTTTTGTAGCCCACACTCACTAATCCTTCCACTAAATGCTACTTACATAGTACTATCCAAAGAGGGTGTACTTAAATTTTTATCATTTCACCTGCCTTTGTTCTGTTCCCTAAGTTCAGGTCAGAGCACCTCAAAGTCAGGGAGCTTTTTTAAGAGCCTCCAATAATATTCCCCACTAGGCTTAGCTGGGTACAGAACCCTCCATACATACTATGCTTACTTAATTAATTCTGATGATGCATAAGACATTGATATAATCTATTCTCCCAGTTTGAATTCATCAAATGGCTAATGCTTCCAGCTTCTTGGACCCATATGAACTCAGAGTATTTCTGTGTGTAACTGTGTATCTGTTTAATCTGATATCCATTTCTGAAAACATTTTGACAGTTTCCCAGTATGAAGAAAAATGATTTTTGTTTAATTAATGAGGCTTTTCTCAGGTCCAGATTTTAGTCTTTTAATGCACTTTCAGCTGTTAGAAAGATACTGTTAAAGTGCCTTAGCTATTGACTAATGCTTAATTATCCTCTTTCTGGAGTAAATCACATTTTTAATGTAGATCAATCCTTGGCTTTCTTAGCAAGAAATCCCTTAGCTTAGTAATATATCAATGACCTATGTTTATTTTCCATTTCTCCCTGTCTTATTTTAAATGGGAGGTTTGCAATGGATTGCACTTATGGAAATGCATTAGGTGAGCTTTTGTCTACCTAGAGTTTGGGGGGGGCAGGGAAATGTGTTATATTCTATATGGTTAACTAAATGTAGCCAGACCACTCTCCTCATCAAAGCCATGTATATTTATTCATAATATTGTTAATAATATATTATTATATTAATATGTAATAATATTATACTATATTATATATATAAATACCTCATCAAAAGGTATATATATTAATGTAATATATATAAAGGCATGTGTATATACATATATTAATATATATACCTTTATATATATTTCATTTGATGAACCTAAATATGCTGAGGTTATTAGTTAAATCAGCTTTTATTCAAATGGATCATGAAACTAATAATTTGATTATTTGATATACCTGGATTTAGTAAAAGCATAGATGTTAATGTAACAGAAAACTTAAATGATTTGGAGGAAAATAAATATATAATAATAACCCAAACTAAATATACCACAAAATAATCTCTTAAAATATTCCTCATGTCAAGGATTTTTCATTTTTCAAATATGAATTTAGACCATAAAAAGAGGAGAATTTTGGATCTAGTTAATAGGTTTCTTTTTTTTAAGATTTATTTATTTACTTGGGAGAGAGGGTACACTTGTGTAGGCAGGGGCGGGGTGGGGTGTGGCATGAGGGGCAGAGAGAATCTTAAGCAGACTCTTGCTGAGCATGGAGCCCAATGCAGGATGCAGGCTTGATCTCACCACCTTGAAATTTGGCCCTGAGCTGAAACCAAGAGTCTATCGCTTAACCAACTGTGCCACCCAGGTGCCCCTAGTTTAGTAGGTTTCTATAATTTATAATGCAAATGACAAAAATCCTTTCATTTGTGTCCTGAAGCCAGTTGTATGTCTCTTCCCAAATTTGCATTTAGTTATATCTAGTTATTAGTTCAAAATCTGCTATTGTGGGAGTGTTTGTACTATGCTGTAAATAAGCATCTTATTGTCTACAAAGATCCAAGTGCAGAGATACAACAGCATACAAGGTTCAAATGTCCCTAATCCCATGAAATTTACCTTTTCACCTTCTAGTGGAGGAACTAGGTTTTAAATAAATATTTAAATAAAAGATATTAATAATTTACAATAAGGTATTTTAATAAAAGCAGGGGGTGGAGCAAGATGGTGGAGGAGTAGGAGACCTGGATTTCATCTGGTCTCAGGAATTCAGCTGGATAGGGATCAAACCATTCTGAACACCTACAAACTCAACAGGAGATTGAAGAAAAGAATAGCAACAACTCTCTGAACAGAAATGCGACCACTTTCTGGAAGGTAGGATGTGTGGAGAAGTGAATCTGAGGCAACATTCTGGAGGATAGGTGGCGGAGGAGGGGGCCTCTGTCTGCCGCTTCTGGCAAGTGATAGAGCCGCGGAGCACAAAATCAGAACTTTTAGAAGTCTGCTCCACTGAGGGACGTCGCTCCAGTGGCTAAGTGGGGGGTGGAACCCTTGTGGGACAGTGTGGTCTCAGGACCCTGGGGGTCACAGAAAGACCAGGGGTGCCTGAGTGCAGCAGATCTCCCAGGTATTGGAGCAGGGAAACTGGCTGCAGAGGCAGAGCTGAGGAGTGGGCTCGCAGCTCGGGGTTACTGTAAACTGTGATCCATGGCACAGTCAGGCCACTGCTCCTCCAACAGGGACCCAAAAAGCAGCAGATCTGGGGAGACTCCCCTACCTCCCTCGGGAGAAGCAGCACAGGAGTGCACCACAGGGATCTGCTGGGTTTGGAGACTCCACACCGAGTCGTGTGCCAGAGATAGAAATGCTCGGTCACAGGCTGGATGAGCACGGAGAGCGGCCAGAGACTGGGGAGAAGGGAGTGATTGACTGCTTTTTTCTGGGGGCACACTGAGGAGAGGGCCCGAGATCTCGGCTCCTCTGGGACAGAGATTGGGAGGCCGCCATTTTCACTCTTGTCCTCCAAACCTGTACGGAAAGGTTGCAGGGAACAAAAGCTCCCGAGAGCAAACCCGAGCAGATTACTTAGCCCGGCCCTGGACAAGGGTGGGGCAATACTGCCTCCAGCAAAGATATTTGGGAACCACGGCAACAGGCCCCTCCCCCAGAAGATCGGCAAGAACAGCCAGCCAAGACCAAGTTTACCAATCAATGAGAACAGCAGAACTCCAGCGCTAGGGGAATACTGCATATAGAATCCAAGACTTTTTTTTACCATGATTCATTAGTCTTTCAAAGTTAATTTTTTTAACTATCTTTTTTTTTGAATTTTTCTTTTTCTCTTTTTCAACCAACATCTTATGAATCTCTTTTTTAAAAAACATTTTTATTTTTCATTTTTAGAGTCATATTCTATCCCTTCATAGTACCCTTATTTTTGGCGTATACATATAAGTTGTTCTCTCTTTAAAATTTTGAGATAGTTTCTTCTAACAGATTAAAATATACCCTAAGTCTCTAGTATATGCTGTTTTCTATTCCCCTGCCTGATCACATCCTCTCCCTTTTTTTTCTTTTTTCTTTTTTTAAATCCTCTTCTTTCTTTTTTCAACCAACTTCTTATCAATTCCTTTTATAAAATTTTTTATAATTTCCATCTTTGCAGTTATATTCCATCCCTTCCATCACATTCTCTCCCTTTTTTTTTCTTCTTTTTTTAAATCCTCTTCTTTCTTTTTTGAAACAACTTCTTATCATCAATTCCTTTTATAAAATTTTTTATAATTTTCATCTTTACGGTCATATTCCATCCCTTCATTGTATCAACCCTTATTTTTGTACATATATAAGTTTTCTTTCTTTAAAAATTTGGGAGGCACTATCTTCTAACAGACCAAAATACACACAAAATCTAGTGTGTGGCACTGATCTATGCACCAGCCTGATTATATTTGATCATAATCTGTTTTATGTTTTGTTTTGTTTTGTTCTGTTTTTGTTTGTTTTTTATCTTTTTCTTTTTTCTTTCTTTTCCCTTTCTTTTCCCCCAGCTTCAGGTCTTTTCTGATTTGTTTAGAGTATATTTTCTGGGGACGTTTTTACCCTGTTAGCATTTTGTTCTCTCATTCATCTATTCTCCTCTGGACAAAATGACAAGGCGGAAAAAATCACCTCAACAAAAAGAACAAGAGGTAGTACCGACTGCCAGGGACCTACTCAATATGGACATTAGTATGATGTTGGACCTAGAGTTCAGAATCATGATTTTAAAGATACTAGCTGGGCTTGAAAAAAGCATGGAAGTTATTAGAGAAACCCTTTCTGGAGAAATAAAAGAACTAAAATCTAACCAAGTTGAAACCAAAAAGGCTATTAAAGAGGTGCAACCAAAAATGGGGGCACTAACTGCTAGGATAAATGAGGCAGAAGAGAGAATCAGTGATATAGAAGATGAAATGATGGAAAATAAAGAAGCTGAGAAAAAGAGAGATAAACAACTACTGGATCACGAGGGCAGAATTCGAGAGAGAAGCGATACCATAAGATGAAACAACATTAGAATAATTGGGATCCCAGAAGAAGAAGAAAGAGAGGGGCAGAAGGTACATTGGAGCATATTATAATGATAACTTCCCTAATTTGGGGAAGGAAACAGGCATCAAAACCCAGGAAGCACAGAGAACCCCTCTCAAAATCAATAAAAATAGGTCAAAACCTCGACATCTAATAGTAAAACTTAAGAGTCTCAGAGACAAAGAGAAAATCCTGAAAGCAGCTTGGGAGAGGGGATCTGTAACGTACAATGGTAGAAACATTAGATTGGCAACAGACCTATCCACAGAGACCTGGCAGGCCAGAAAGGACTGGCATAATATATTCAGAGCACTAAACAAGAAAAAAATGCAGCCAAGAATACTGTATCCAGCTAGGCTGTCATTGAAAATAGAAGGAGAGATAAAAAGCTTCCAGGACAAACAAAAACTAAAGGAATTTGCAAACACGAAACCAGCCCTACAAGAACTATTGAAAGGGGTCCTCTAAGCAAAGAGAGAGCCTAAAAGCAACATAGACCAGAAAGGAATGCAGACAATATACAGTAACAGTCACCTTACAGGCAATACAATGGCACTAAATTCCTAAATTTCAATAGTTACCCTGAATGTAAATGGACTAAATGCCCCAATCAAAAGACACAGGCTATCAGACTGGATTAAAAAACAAGACCCATTGACATGCTGGCTGCAAGAGACTCATTTTAGACCCAAAGACACCCCAGATTGAAAGTGAGGGGGTGGAAAACCATTTACCATGCTAATGGACACCAAAATAAAACTGGGGTGACAATCCTTATATCAGACAAATTAGATTTTAAACCAAAGACTGTAATAAGAGATGAGGAAGGACACTATATCCTACTTAAAGGATCTATCCAACAAGAAGATCTAACAATTGTAAATATCTATGCCCCTAACATGGGAGCAGCCAATTCTATAAGGCAATTAATAACAAAAGCAAAGAAACACATCGACAACAATACAATAATAGTGGGGGACTTTAACAGCCTCCTCACTGAAATGGACAGATCGTCTAAGCAAAAGATCAACAAGGAAATAAAGACTTTAAATGACACACTGGACCAAATGGACTTCACAGACATATTCAGAACATTCTATCCCAAAGCAACGGAATACACATTCTTCTCTAGTTCCCATGGAACATTCTCCAGAATACATCACATCCTATAGGTCACAAATCAGGTCTCAACCGGTACCAAAAGATTGGGATCATTCCCTGCCTATTTTCAGACCACAATGCTTTGAAACTAGAACTCAATCACAAGAGAAAAGTCAGAAAGAACTCAAATCCATGGAGGCTAAAGATCATCCTACTAAAGAATGAATGGGTCAACCAGGAAATTAAAGAAGAATTTAAAAAATTCATGGAAACCAATGAAGATGAAAACACAACTGTTCAAAATCTTTGGGATGCAGCAAAGGCAGTCCTAAGAGGAAAGTATATAGCAATACAAGCCTTTCTCAAGAAACAAGAAAGGTCTCAAATACACAATGTAACCCTACACCTAAAGGAGCTGGAGAAAAAACAGCAAATAAAGCCTAACCCAGCAGGAAAAGAGAAATAATAAAGATCAGAGCAGAAATCAATGAAATAGAAACCAAAAGAATAGTAGAACAGATCAACGAAACTAGGAGTTGGTTCTTTGAAAGAATTAACAAGATTGATAAATCCCTGGCCAGACTTATCAAAAAGAGAAGAGAAAGGACCAAATAAATAAAATCATGAATGAAAGAGGAGCAATCACAACCAACACCAAAGAAATACAAACAATTATAAGAACATATTATGAGCAAATCTATGCCAGCAAATTAGATAATCTGGAAGAAATGGATGCATTCCTAGAGATGTATCAACTACCAAAACTGAACCAGGAAGAAATAGAAAACCTGAACAGACCTATAACCACTAAGGAAATTGAAGGAGTCATCAAAAATCTCCCAAAAAACAAAAGCCCAGGGCCAGATGGCTTCCCAGGGGAATTCTACCAAACATTTCAAGAAGAATTAATACCTATTCTTCTGAAACTGTTCCAAAAAATAGAAATGGAAGGAAAACTTCCAAACTCGTTTTATGAGGCCACCATTACCTTGATCCCTAAACCAAAGACCCCATCAAAAAGGAGAATTACAGACCAAAATCCTTGATGAAAATGGACGCAAAAATTCTCACCAAAATACTAGCCAATAGGATCCAACAGTCCATTAAAAGGATTATTCACCACGACCAAGTGCGATTTATCCCTGGGCTGCAAGGTTGGTTCAACATCCACAAATCAGTCAACGTGATACAATACATTAACAAAAGAAAGAAGAAGAATCATATGATCCTCTGAATAGATGCAGAAAAAGCATTTGACCAAGTACAGCATCCTTGCTTGATCAAAACTCTTCAGAGGATAGGCATAGAGGGTACATACCTCAATATCATAAAAGCCATCTATGAAAAACCTACAGCGAATATCATTCTCAATGGGGAAAAACTGAGAGCTTTCCCCCTAAGGTCAGGAACGCGGCAGGGATGTCCACTATCACCACTGCTATTCAACAGAGTATTAGAGTCCTAGCCACAGCCATCAGACAACAAAAAGAAATAAAAAGCACCCAAATTGGCAAAGAAGAAGTCAAACTCTCACTCTTTGCAGACGATATGATACTTTATGTGGAAAACCCCAAAGACTCCACCCCAAAACTGCTAGAACTCATACAGGAATTCAGTAAAGTGGCAGGATAGAAAATCAATGCACAGAAGTCAGTGGCATTCCTATACACCAACAACAAGACAGAAGAAAGAGAAATTAAAGAGTCGATCCCATTTACAATTGCACCCAAAACCATAAGATACCTAGGAATAAATCTAACCAAAGAGGCAAAGGATCTGCACTCAGAAAACTATAAAATACTCATGAAGGAAATTGAGGAAGACACAAAGAAATGGAAAAAGGTTCCATGCTCATGTATTGGAAGAACAAATATTGTCAAGATGTCAATGCTACCTAGAACAATCTACACATTCAATGCAATCCCCATCAAAATACCATCCACTTTTTTCAAAGACATGGAACAAATAATGCTAAAATTTGTATGGAACCAGAAAAGACCCCGAATAGCCAGAGGCATGTTGAAAAAGAAAAGCAAAGCTGGCGGCATCACAATTCCGAACTTCCAGCTCTATTACAAAGCTGTCATCCTCGAGACTGTCACAAAAACAGATACATAGTTCAATGGAACAGAATAGAGAGCCCAGAAATGGACCCTCAACTCTATCGTCAACTAATCTTCGACAAAGCAGGAAAGAATGTCCAATTGAATAAAGACATTCTCTTCAACAAATGGTGTTGGGAAAATTGGACAGCCACATGCAGAAGAATGAAACTGGACCATTTCCTTACACCACACACAAAAATAGACTCCAAATGGTTGAAAGACCTCAATGTGAGACAGGAGTCCATCAAAATCCTAAAGGAGAACACAGGCAACCTCTTCGACCTCAGCTGCAGCAACTTCTTCCTAGAAACATCTCCAAAGGCAAGGGAAGCAAGGGCAAAAATGAACTATTGGGACTTCATCAAGATAAAAAGCTTTTACACAGCAAAAGGAACAGTCAACAAAACCAAAAGGGAACTGACAGAATGGGAGAAGATATTTGCAAATGACCTATCAAATAAAGGGCTAATATCCAAAATCTATAAAGAACTTATCAAACTCTACAGCCAGAGAACAAAAAATCCAATCAAGAAATGGGCAGAAGACATGAACAGACATTTTTCCAAAGGAGACATCCAAATGGCCAACAGACACATGAAAAAGTGCTCAACACCGCTCTGCATCAGGGAAATCCAAATCAAAACCTCAATGAGATACCACCTCACACCAGTCAGAATGGCTAAAATTAACAAGTCAGGAAACGACAGATGTTGGTGGGGATACAAAGGGGAACCCTCCTATACTGTTGGTGGGAATGCAAGCTGGTGCAGCCACTCTGGAAATCAGTATGGAGGTTCCTCAAAAAGTTGAAAAAAGAGCTACCATACTATCCAGCAATTGCACTACTGGGTATTTACCCCAAAGATACAAATGTAGTGATCTGAAGGGGTACGTGCACCCCGATGTTTATAGCAGCAATGTCCATAATAGCCAAACTATGGAAAGAGCCAAGATGTCCATCAATAGATGAATGTACAAAGAAGATGTGGTATATGTATACATTGTAATATTATGCAGCCATCAAAAGGAATGAGATCATACCATTTGCAACGACGTGGCTGGAGCTGGAGGGTGTTATGCTCAGCGAAATAAGTCAATCAGTGAGAGACATGTATCATATGACCTCAATGATATGAGGAATTCTTAGTCTCAGGAATCAAACTGAGGGTTGCTGGAGTGGGGGGGAGTGGGAGGGATGAGGTGGTTGGGTGATAGACATTGGGGAGGGTATGTGCTGTGAATTGTGTAAGACTGTTGAATCACAGATCTGTACCTCTGAAACAATGCAATGTATATTAAAAAAAAAAAAAAGAAGATAGCTGGAGGGGAAGAATGAAGGGGGGGAAATGGAGAGGGAGACGAACCATGAGAGATGATAGACTTTGAAAAACAAACTGGGGATCTATCGGGGAAGGGGGTGGGAGGATGGGTTAGCCTGGTGGTGGGTATTAAAGAGGGTACATTCTGCATGGAGCACTGGGTGTTATGCACAAACAGTGAATCATGGAACACTACATCAAAAACTAATGATGTAATGCATGGTGATTAACATAATGATAAAAATTTTTAAAAAATAAAATAAAATAAGATATTTTAATAAAAGCATATAGTGTAATTGGAGATGAGCACAGGATTAATTTTTTTGTTTTAATTTCGGGGTTTAGTTTGAGGGAAGGGTGTTTTAGAATAGGTTACTCTGGGAAAGTGGAGTTAACACTAAAGTGATGAACAGAAGCTAGTTTGATGAATCCCAAGTGCATAGAGATTTCCTGCCAGAAGTTCTTTAATACTGCCTAGGAAGAAGGTAAAAGTAACTATCTTGGAAGAAAAGCAGCACATTGAAATTGTCAGGATAACCACTGAAGGATTAGTAAATGATTTTTTATCTTCTAAACAAAGAGGAATAGTGGAATAATGAAAAAAAAATTAAAAGAAGGCAGGGAATGGGAGAAACATAGAACAAATGCTAGGCAGGATAAATAGAAAAAAATACCCTAAAATATAGTTTTAAACCTATGCATATTAATAATTACATTAAATAGAAGTGCTCAGCTACATGTTTCTAATTAAAGATAATTGCTTAATTGATTTTTCAAGCCAACTATATGTTTAAAAAAACCCACAAATGTTTTAAAAAGTATATATAGGTTTTGAAATTAAAAAGATGGAGAAGTATATACCAAACAGATATGGAAGGAATGTGAGTCTAGCTCTTTCATTAGTGGTGAAAGCAGACAAGAGAAAAAGAAACAATTAAGATCATTGAATAAGTATAATCATAGGATGTTTTAAATATATCTAATGAAGTCAAAATATGAAAGTAAATTGATAACCATCACAATCTATTTTAAAAATACATGAACAGGTTTTTTTACCTATTTTTCTCCTTGATATATCTAATTTCACTTCCTCTGAGAATTTTATCCCAATGTGATATATTTTTATATTTGAATCTTTTTATCTTTATGGGTCAGCCTATCATACTTCTACAACAGAAGTGTGTACTCAAATATTTTTTGTGATTTCCTGCAAATTTTTATAATTTAAAAAATACTTTTGGTGCATTATAGCTATAGTTAGTAGTAGTACACAGTTGAGTCAAACAACTTAAATTCTGGTAATTACTAACATAACAATTTAAATTTATTGGAACTGTATCTTGTATTGATATGGTGGTTGAATTATAGAGCTTTAATTAAAGGAAACATCTCTGGCACCAATATTTTAGATTTTTTATGTACATGACATCCCACAGTTTTGTTTTGTTTTGTTTGCAATTTCTGGGCAGGGCAGTATGGTAATTCTATGTTTCAGTTTTATATACTTCTCTTTTGTAGTGTGGGAGAAGGGTGATTGTGAAAAAGGAGGTAAAAAAGAACCACAGGTAAGTTCTCAGGCAGGTCAGCTGAGGACCTGGAAATTGGGTTCTTTGGAATACCTCAGTGTACCACCAAGACACATGTGTCCAGTTAGAGACCACCAGTCTAGACTAGTGCATTTAATACTTTAATCCCTTCTTATGCACCCCAACAGATAAATCAAAGGTTACATATATGCACAGTGTTCTTCACACTGGACTCTAAGAAAACTGGAGTCTTATATTACCCATAGCTTGAGGCACAGGTATGATATTAAAATGATATATTGAATAAATTCAATAAACATGGATTGAGCTGAATTAAGATTATATGGTATTTGCAACAACTCTGGTGGAAAATATATATATATATTTCATTTTAAAAGAGGTTAGATGGTAAAATGTTAAAGCCAATACGTTGTATAGAAACTTATATTAAATTTTTTATTTTCAAACAACACTTGGTGTTGACTAGGAATGAGTCAGTCTCTGAAGCACAGAGGAAGAGCCAAAAAAAGGGAGGGGGACAAAACAAACAGCAGATGTCGATTTATACCAGCCACCCACCCTCCCCACAGGCCCTTTTGAAATCACAGCAGTTTCTTAGATTTCATGTTCTGGGACTGATTCTGCTGCTTTAGAGATATGTTCCTGGTTCGGTCAACCCTATCAAAATCCAGATCAGAGGAAAATAACAGAGATACTGTATGATTTAGGGAAATTAGTGTTGAAATATTATTAAGCCATACTTCTGTCTCCCCTTTGATTCTCTGTGTTTAAGCTTTGCCTCATTTATCTAATTTCCTAACTGTTCTGGTATCCAATTTGGTGAACCCTTTATCTCTTTGGGTTCTCTACTCTTCTGCTTACTTTGCATACTATGACTTTTCTCCCCCTTGTAGAGAATCTTATCTCCCATTCTCAAATAGATAATAGGTCTTCTGGGATCCCTCTGTCTAAATAAGGTTGACTGATGCATCTCAGTCCCATCCAGCACTGAATCCATCCCAGGAAACCAAGGAAATGGGGTCAGGTGGGGGACATTAAATGTTTTCTGATGCTTTTGATCATCAGCTGAGGGATTTTTCTCCAACTCTGCACCCCCCCCCCCTTTTTTTTGCCTATGGATGTTAATTTTGTGCAAATGCTTATACTTACAAGTAAAATGGAAGACAAGTTCATTGTAGTGGTGTCACTACATAAGACTATTGAACTTTTATGAAGGCCTAATTGCTGAATCACTCTTATTCTTTTCTGAAGTAAATTAATTCTTTCACAAATACTTATTTGTATCCCTGTGTTAATATTTTCATTTCCACTGACTTCAAAATGAATTATTCTGTTTTCACAAAAGTAATGAGCTCTGATTGGACTCAGGCTTAGAAGTCTTCCTCCTTTCAGGTTCTATACTCAACAAAGATGAAACTGTTTCTCAGTCAAGTGGTAAATGTATTTCCTTTGATCGGTCTGCAACTATGATGTGAGTGATAAATATCACATTTGCTGTCTCTTTCCCTTGTGTCTTCATAGCATGAAGTTTCAAATAAGAGGGATGTGTACTGAACCAAATGAATACATTTGGTCTGAGCTTAACTCAAAAACAGCCTGTCAAATAGCTCTATTTCTGTACCCAAGTGCCTGCTATGTGCCAAGAGCTGCATGTTATTTATAAAAGTTATCATAATGCTATAAGCTACATACTATTTCCCCCATTTTACAGATCCTGCACTGAGGCTGACAGAGGTTAAACACTGGTGTAAAGAAGATCCAATTACTGGTAGGTGACAGAGTTGAAACTTTGAATTTTGTCTGCCTCCACAGAAGCCTCAATTTTCTCCTACCAGAGAAGTACAACTATCTTACATTTGTACTCCATTCCAAATATTTATTAATGTATTTGTTCATTCAACACATATTTATTGTAATACCTTCTTAAATTAGTGGTAAAAAACACATATAATTACTAAATTAATGAATGGGGAAAAATTATAAAGGTGTATATGTCAGCCCCTGTCCTTTTCAATCAGGCTCAGTCATCATGGTGAGAAAACCACCTAGCCCTTTTCAAGGTGCATATCTGAAACATTAGTATTAGCCTTGGAGCAATCCCTTGTACATAGTAGCAACTTAATAAATAAAATTTTTTCAATAGTTGAATGAATACTATTGATGGTATCAGAAAGGCTAATGAATTAAACCACTTTTCTCTGCCAGGATTCATGCACAATTTTAGCAGTAACATTAAAAAAAAAAAAAAAAAAGGAAGATGAAACTGTGGTATTACCTTTATTACTAGAAATAAACCAAGTTGGAATAACTGGCTTTAGGTCATTGCACTCCTGGATTTTGAAATCTTCTGCACATTGGCAAAACCTTCTTCTCCAAGGGCAGCTCACTCCCACAACAGGGAGAATGAGACTGCTAAGCCTCTTCAGTAGGTGTGTGCTTGGGGTAAAATCACTCTTCATGGAAGTAAACATTGTTGCTCTTGTAGCAAATGACAAAGCTGAGCTTGGAAAATCAGCTGCTGCAGCTCCTACGGCCATGCCTGGAAGGAGCAGAGAGCTTCACCTGCACAAGCCACACAGCCATCACTGTGTACAATACAGAATGAAAGTAGGATACATGTCAATATTTTTTGCTACGATTTCTCTCAAAATTGTGTTTTTCCCACGTGAGATAAGTCTCTCAAGCTCAGCCTTTTGTGCATCTCCACTCACAATGTCTAAGATACTGCTTCTCACAGCCCCACACCATCATTAGCCATCCCTCCAATATCTACTCTTCTGAAGCTATGGATTTCTTTATGTGGGGGTTTATTCTGCACTAGGGGAAAGGCAAACCTGATATTGCAGAACCTAAACCTTTCTAAATGAGAGATGGATGGCCCACTAGTAAGACAAGACAGACAAAGACATTTCTTTCATTCCTTCTTTCTTATTCTTGAACAGCAACAAAGAGGTATATACAGTACCACCTTAATTAAATTGCCCTACCATATGTGAAAAGAACCTGACACAAAGAAGTCATTGAAAATTATTCATATCACTTCATTATTATGATTATGGGCAATGACTCAGGCTAGAGTAATGCTTGTTAGTCCAGTTAGTACTGGACTTTGGGAGCAATACCTGGTGAGTCTCCAAACTGAACTTCTATTGTCACCCAGCATAAGGGGCTCTGAGTGATGCAAATACTGCATTTAGGCAAATATATATTTTCTGAAGTGGTTTCAACTTCTTCAGTTTTACTTCTTCCCAGGAAGATAGAGCGCTTCTCTGACTTAGAAAAGAGATGAGAATATATGAGGTACCTTAAACAAAAAAGCTGATTTCACAGAATCCATACAGATCTGAAATTCAGTATTTATTGTTTCTGCCAATCCCCCAAGGAAGTTTTCTTCCTTTACTCTGAAAAGACAATATAGCACCACACATTTGTCAAGAAGAGGATAAGGATAAGGATAAGAGAAGAGAAGAGAACAGAAGAAAAGAAAAGAAAAGAAAAAAGAAAAAAACAAACAGTAAAATTCTGGCGATAGTGAAATAGTTCGGAGATGATAGATATTGATTGATTGATTTGTAGTTTTGGGAAAAATGATTTTAACTAAAAGTTATATACTCATGTCTGTATTTTTTATAGTTTATTTAGAATTAATGATATCTTCAATGAAATTTGAACTTTCACTTAAGTAATTTGTTGCAAAGATGGCTTAAAATACCAAATCCCTATTCTTGGTGCAGGAGAAAGATTATTAAACTGAAGACCAGATTTCTAGTCTTAACTTGACCATTTACTAGTTATTTGTTTTACAAAAGCCTTTTAACATCTCTGATATTCAGTTTACTACCACAACCAGGTTTAGAAACTTTACTTATATCAAGACTTGTGGTGAAGATTAGGTACAGTAATGTTTCCTTCACTGTAGCAAATGCAGACTTATTTGCAGTTTGTTTTAAATTAGACCATTAAGAGGGGCACCTGGGTGGCACAGTCAGTTAAGCAGCTGACCCTTAGTTTCAGCTCAAGTCATGATCTCAGGGTCATGAGATCAAGCCCCACCTCCTGCTCATGCTCAGCACAGAGTCTGCTTAAGATTCTCTCTCCCTCTCCCTCTGCCCCTCCCTGCTCATGCTCACTCTCTCTTGCAAATAAATAAAGAAATCTTTGTAAATAAAAAAGTAAATAAATAAATAAAGCCCTTAAGAAGCTCACCCTTAATATTCTTGACTTTTGGGGCAAAAGTACAAATGTAGGTTAATATTTCTAATGTTTAAGTTTGTAACTAAGCTACTAGATGTTATATATTTGCTTTCTTGACAAATATAACTTCAAAATAATAAAATACAAATATATATATAAAGTTATGGTCCTTATATAACCAAAAGCTAACTCAGTATGAGGAACATCTGAATGCGATTATTGTTGCACATGCCTAGATAGTATTTGGGGGTTAGTAATGTTTGTATTAGCAATGAAACAGACACAATAATATTGTTATAGTGAATTTTTTCACTTATTTATGTTTTATTAGTAGTGATGATCTAAAGGATTTAAAAATAAAATATAAGCTATCAAAGATTACTAAAGTTATCTTGAAAGGACTCAGGAGACAACTAAATAAGACTCCCACTGACCAAATATTGGAAATTATAAACATCTCTAAGAATAATAACTACAGTGGATGAAAATATATTAAATATTAATAAATGCATGAGTTTAAATTATACTAAAATAATGTTTATGGAAGATGTTAGGGATCTAAATCACTATTTGCAAATTGGCAAATAAAGGGAAAGAATCACAATTCATCCTGCCATTAATCTCCACATAGGTGTATTAAATGAAGAAGAAATGACAAAATTTGAATATTCCCATTTTGCGAACTCTGATGAACTAAAAATACACCAAGATTTTGAACATCCAGGACAGCTAATACCATAAATAGAAAGACTGCCAAGGTTTATATGCCTTTGGAAGGAAGAGCATAAAAGCATCTGTGAAGGGGCGCCTGGGTGGCTCAGTCGGTTAAGTGACTGCCTTCAGCTCAGGTCATGATCCCAGGGTCCTGGGATCGAGCCTTGCATCACACTCCCTGCTCAGCGGTGAGTCTAGTTCTCTCTCTCCTTTTCCCTCTGTTATCTCTCTCGCTCTCAGTCCCTCTCAAAAAAATAAATAAAAATCTTTAAAAAAAAAAAAAAGCATCTGTGAAGAATTCTTGCAAACAAAGAAAAAAAAGAAAAAAAATTGAATCTGATTAAGCCTCTAGTTTGGATTCAGCCAATTGTTTACAAGAAATGAAAAGAACACACCACAGTGATGCAGTCTACAAAATCTAGAGCTGTGTTCTCCAGTGTTGTAAGTATAAGGTATCAGCCATAGGTAGTTATTTAAATTTAAACTTAACAGTAAAACAAAACAAAACTCATTTCAGTTTCTGGGGCACACTGTACACATGTCTTTCAAGAACTCAATAGCTCTATGTGTCTAGTGGCTACAATATTGAACACTCTAGAACATTTCCATCATTGAAGAAAACTTCTTTGAACAGGACTGATCTAAACTGTGCAAGATACTATACGACCTATAATCAGTTTCTGCAACGAGAGAGTGAAGGAAGAGAGTTGAAAGAGTGAGGGAGGGTGAGAGAAAGAAACAGAGAAAAAAATTCATAGATATTTATGACATACTTATAACTTATGTGAGACTTACTGGAATCCCAATTTAAGAGAATTATTTAAAAATAATACATTTTAATATTTATGAGGGCATTGGGATTTTGAAAACTAGCTGGATATTTCATGATACTAAGTAACTACCATTATTTATGTTTTAGATGTAATAATGCTAAAAATAGTTCTTATATTTTAATATTACAAACCAAAATATTGATAAGTGAAAAGATAACATCTTAAAACTTCAGAAATGACAGTAAATGATAAAAAATTGCTCAAAATATGAAAATATGTTTTGTTTCTAGGAAATGAATGAATAGGAATGATTGATTGAATGTACTCTTTGTTGAAGTGGTCCACCGAAGAAATGGTCCAAGCCTGCAGACAGGTAAAAAAAAATAAAATAAAACTAATATGATCATGAACATGATGCTCCTAATCTTCCTCCTTTTCCTCTTCCTCATCATAATCAGCATCACAATTTTTATCTCAGTGCTTTAAGAAAAAATTAGTATCTACATGATCTCTTTAAAGCAGACTTTACCTGTGAAGGGCTAAATACTAAATATTTTAGGATTTGCATTCCATATAGTTTCTATTACAACTATTCAACTCAGCAGTTGTAATATGAAAACAGCCATAGACAATCCATAAACAAATGAATATGACTATGTTTCAATAAAACTTTACTAGTGGATACTAATTGGAATTTCATATAATGTGTGTGTTAAATAGTTTCTATTATTTCACTGGACTGCAAGAGCTTGAGAGTGAGGTGATTTATTAATTCATCTTTATGTCTCACAAATTGGCATTAAATAGACACAGAACACATTTTGTTTCTTGAATGGAGAGGAGAAAATAAGTATAATTCTAGTTTTCTAGGAATGCATGGTCAACATCTGGAGACAGGATCCTTTTAGTTACTCTCTTCTCTCTTACCATGTCAACTGCATCTCTAAGCAAAGTAAGTCAGTGTGTCCTGAATCCACCCTCCCACCAAAGCACTTAGGCCTTTGCTTATACATGGCATAAATATTTAATTATCTGTTAATTACCTCTTTAAAGCCATTGTGTATCAATTTATGCCAGCAGCAAACTCTTGGGGATAGGATTAGGATTTAAAATCTGTTTTTGGATTGATTGCTTGCATGTCTAATGAAGACGATTGGCACCTCTAGTTGCAATGTCATTGACTTGCACAATACAGCATGAAAAAAATCTGCTTTTCAGGAAACAAAATTCTCTCATACAATGGAAAGTTTTTCTGTTGATCATACTTTTTGCACAGTACAGGTGATTAATAGCAAGAATATCAGGAGGAGAATAATGGTTGGTAAAAGCAATCACCAAAGCAAGGAAACATTATCACTCTGCATTAGCATAATATGAGAAGCAGCAAAAGAAGAAATGTAAAATGAATGAATGATTTTTTCCAGTATGGCACTCAGTTGGAAAGCATAGGATTCTTGCCATGAATAATAATATGCTATGTGACTCCACTAGACTCAAAGTTCTAATAGTGTCAGGCATGTCTCTCACAATTGCACATTCAGCTCCTGACAAATTCTCAACATAAAGCCCTCACTAGGCATTGTAATTGAATGAATGACCATGCACCATTGTGTGGTTAACATATATTGTTTCTACTAGGTTTCATAATGACCCTGGAAAAAAAGCATTATCATCCCCACTGTATAGATGCAGTAACTGATGTTCAGTGGTTTGCCATTGACAACATAAACCATAAATGATAAATGCAATATTCAAGAATAGATCTGTATGATTCCAGACCTCTTTACAATAAACCTATATATCTCTCCAAAATGTCTTTTTCAAAGATTTTCAGCCTTACGGTAAATTAAAAACTTGTTTCAAGAACTCAATAGGTATATGTGGCTATGGCTATAATAAATCTTTTATTGTTTTACATTGGTACATTGGTAAAATAATAAAGGATTTCTCATACAGTAGTGGAATATGCTGCCTTGGAAAGGATTGTGTTCTCCATCATGGGTAATGAATAAATGAAGGGCCACTTACCAAAGGAATAGTTATAACAACAATAAAAATAATAATATAATGAAAAAGATAAAATAATAAAAATAGTTCAACTAATGTATGTTAAATGATAAGCACTGTCCCCCTTTAATCATTACACCAACCATTTGAGAAGATACCACTTTTATCTGCTTTTTGAGGAGCTTTTAAATAGGAGAAAGCTGAGGTTAAAAAACAGTGAATAACTTGCCTAAATTACAAACATGACATGGTTAATCCTAGGATTGGAAGGCAATTATTGCCAAGTGGTAAGGTGGGTGTACTTTAGACTTTGGAACTCTGATTTAAATTCATGTTCACATAATTTTAACTGTAGATGTCCCTAGAAAAAATTATTCTTATCCACAGTGTTCATTTGAGTCATTTGAATCATGTCTGAGTCTTCTAAAATTATCTTTATGATGTGTGTGTGTGTGTGTTCTAAAGCTTGACAAGTACTTTTGATGTATCCTTATCTTAGAACAGTAGTTCAACATTTTGGCTCAGGACACATTTACACTCTTAAAAATTATTGAGAACTACAAAGTGCTATTGTATAGGTAATATATATGTATATATTATATATAATTACAATGAATATTGGAGATTTTTGAAATATTTATTTAATTTGGAATAGCAAAAGTAAACCCACTGCATATTAACATAACTCATTTTTAATAAAAATAGCTGTATTTTCTAAAACAAGAAAGCGTACTAAGAATAGTGGCATTGTTTTATATTTTTGTAACATGTACATTTTTGTACTAATGTATAATTTAATAGAAGACAGTTAAATTTCTATAACTGTTCTGCATTCAAACTCTGGATTACATTGTTTTTGTTGAAAAACATGAAGAAAATATGACCTCACACAGATATGCAATTGTAAAGGGGAGAATAATTTTAACAGGCTTTCAGATAATTATGAATACATTTTTTAGATACCACACCAAAACTTAACCAGTAGAAATTTCTTAAAGATTAGTGGCAGTATAGAATCTAGTTCCATATCAGTAAATGTTTAGTTATCTGTTACATTAAAATTAATTAAGCTACCTTGCATTTCGAATGGGTCTCTTACCCATTTATTATTTTATAACAATAAGCATTTGTCATTTGGAAAACAATGATTCCCTGATCTTCCAAATACTGACAAGTGTTCTTGTAACATGTGAAATATTTACATTCATTAACTTCACTAGCAATCTCATCAGGAAAGTTTTAAGTATTGTGAAACTATCAAGTTCATGGTAATATACACAAAATTTCTAATATTTTAATTTTTCTTGAAAGCTCAAATTGTATCATTGGCGACAAATAATGTTATTTGCTTTTAAAAAAAAAATGACAACTCACTTCATACATTTCCGAGATAGTTTCTGCCAGCTATTTTGATGTGAACAACCACAGTTTGTCAGTTGTTCTTTTAAGGGAAGGGGTTTCTGTGAATAAAAGTAGCTATTACTATGAATGAGTGGCATTGAAGAACACAAAGACTGATGATAGTACAGTGTGGTGCCACTGCCTTGAGTTCTGTTAGAACATTTGCCCATTGTAAATGCTCTGGCAGTGATAAAGTTATTGGATATTATAATCCAAATTAAGAAAGATATAAGATTTTTCAAGCAAATGTCCAAGAATGTTACTATGGTGTGATCCAATGTGGTGCCCAGAAAAATATGGTGCTACTCAATGACACCTCCACGTTATGAATATATGTGCAAAGAAAGTCAATGGACTATTTGGCTTCATTATGAAGTTCATTGGAGCATGTACTACGAGTCATGATTCCCTTGTGCCAGAATCTTTAGGTTTATTGCATTTCAATGGAGTCTTTTTATCCGAGAGTGGTGCAAATATCTTCAGCCTCAATTTACTTAGTATTTTGAGAACTGGCATAACTGAAGTAGGGAGGTAGATAAAAAAAACAAAATAAAGTGCATCTGGCCTAGAACTTAACTCTGAATATGAAATATCTGTTGTTTGGATACTTTGGACCTATCATTAAGATTCTTGGCCTTGAAAAGAATTGTATATCTAATTCATATCTTTTTTATTGTTATGTTAATCACCATACATTATATCATTAGTTTTAGATGTAGTGTTCCATGATTCATTGTTTGTGCATAACACCCAGTGCTCCATGCAGAACGTGCCCTCTTTCATACCCTTCACCAGGCTAACACATCCTCCCACTCCCCTCCCCCCTAGAACCCTCAGTTTGTTTTTCAGAATCCATCGTCTCTCATGGTTCATCTCCCCCTCTGATTTCCCCCCTTCATTCTTCCCCTCCTGCTATCTTCTTCTTTTTTTTATTCCTTAACATATATTGCATTATTTGTTTCAGAGGTACAGATCTGTGATTCAACAGTCTTGCAAAATTCACAGCGCTTACCAGAGGACATACCCTCCCAATGTCTATCACCCAGTCACCCCATCCCTCCCACCCCACCCCCACTCCAGGAACCATCAGTTTGTTTCCTGAGATTAAGAATTCCTCATATCATTGAGGTCATATGATACATGTCTTTCTCTGTTTGACTTATTTCACTCAGCAAAATACCCTCCAGTTCCATCCACGTCATTGTAAATGGCAAGATCTCTTTCCTTTTGATGGCTGCATAATATTCCATTGTATATATATATACCACATCTTCTTTTTCCATTCATCTGTTGATGGACATCTTGGCTCTTTACACAGTTTGGCTATTCTGGACATTGCTGCTATAAACATCAGGGTGCACGTACCCCTTCAGATCCCTACATTTGTATCTTTGGGGTAAATACCCAGTAGTGCAATTGCTGGATCGTACGGTAGCTCTATTTTCAACTTTTTGAGGAACCTCCATACGGTTTTCCAGAGTGGCTGCACCAGCTTGCATTCCCACCAACATTGTAGGAGGGTTCCCCTTTCTCTGTATCCCCACCAACATCTGTCATTTCCTGACTTGTTAATTTTAGCCATTCTGACTGGTGTGAGGTGGTATCTCACTGAGGTTTTGATGTGGATTTCCCTGATGCCGAGCAATGTTGAGCACTTTTTCAAGTGTCTGTTGGCCATTTGGATGTCTCCTTTGGAAAAATGTCTGTTCATGTCTTCTGCCCATGTCTTAATTGGATTTTTTGTTCTTTGGGTGTTGAGTTTGATAAGTTCTTTATAGATTTTGGATACTAGCCCTTTATCTGATATGTCATTTCCAAATATCTTCTCCCCTTCTGTTGGTTGTCTTTTGGTTTTGTTGACTGTTTCCTTTGCTTTGCAAAGCTTTTTATCTTGATGAAGTCCCAAGAGTTCATTTTTGCCCTTGCTTGCCTTGCCTTTGGTGATGTTTCTAGGAAGAAGTTGCTGTGGCTGAGGTCGAAGAGGGTGCTGCCTGTGTTCTCCATTAGGATTTTGATGGACTCCTGTCTCACATTGAGGTCTTCCAACCATTTTGAGTCTATTTTTGTGTATGGTGTAAGGAAATGGTCCAGTTTCATTCTTCTGCATGTGGCT
This sequence comes from Neomonachus schauinslandi, assembly GCF_002201575.2. NCBI lineage: Eukaryota > Metazoa > Chordata > Mammalia > Carnivora > Phocidae > Neomonachus > Neomonachus schauinslandi. The sequence goes on along the minus strand of NC_058413.1, from coordinate 61,208,720 downwards.
GTCCAATTTTCCCAACACCATTTGATGAAGAGATTGTCTTTTTTCCATTGGACATTCTTTCCTGCTTTGTCAAAGATGAGTTGACCATAGAGTTGAGGGTCCATTTCTGGGCTCTCTATTCTGTTCCATTGATCGATGGGTCTGTTTTTGTGCCAGTACCATGCTGTCTTGATGATGACAGCTTTGTAATAGAGCTGGAAGTCCGGAATTATGATGCCGCCAGCTTGCTTTTCTTTTTCAACGTGCCTCTGGCTATTCGGGGTCTTTTCTGGTTCCATACAAATTTTAGGATTATTTGTTCCATTTCTTTGAAAAAAGTGGATGGTATTTTGATGCGGATTGCATTGAATGTGTAGATTGCTCCAGGTAGCATTGACATCTTGACAATATTTGTTCTTCCAATCCACGAGCATGGAACATTTCTCCATTTCTTTGTGTCTTCCTCAATTTCCTTCATGAGTATTTTATAGTTTTCTGAGTACAGATCCTTTGTCTCTTTGGTTAGATTTATTCCTAGGTATGTTACGGTTTTGGGTGCAGTTGTAAATGGGATCGACTCTTTAATTTCTCTTTCTTCTCTCTTGTTGGTGTATAGGAATGCCACTGACTTCTGTGCATTGATTTTCTATCCTGCGACTTGACTGAATTCCTGTATGTGTTCTAGCAGTTTTAGGGTGGAGTCTTTGGGGTTTTCCACATAACGTATCATATCATCTGCAAAGAGTGAGAGTTTGACTTCTTCTTTGCTGATTTGGATGCCTTTTATTTCTTTTTGTTCTCTGATTGCTGTGGCTAGGACTTGAATAGCAGTGGTGATAGTGGACATCCCTGACACGTTCCTGACCTTAGGGGGAAAGCTCTCAGTTTTTCCCCATTGAGAATGATATTGGCTGTGGATTTTTCATAGATGGCTCTTATGATATTGAGGTATGTACCCTCTATGCCTATCCTCTGAAGAGTTTTGATCAAGCAAGGATGCTGTACTTTGTCAAATGCTTTTTCTGCATCTATTGAGAGAATCATATGATTCTTTTTTTTTTATAAAGATTTTTATTTATTTATTCATGAGAGAGAGAGAGAGAGGCAGAGGGAGAAGCAGGCTCCCAAGGAGCAGAGAGCCCGATGCGGGACTTGATCCGAGGACCCTGGGATCATGACCTGAGCCGAAGGCAGACGCTTAACCATCTGAGCCACCCAGGCGCCCCAAGAGAATCATATGATTCTTGTTCTTTCTTTTGTTAATGTATTGTATCACGTTGATTGATTTGCGTATGTTGAACCAACCTTGCAGCCCAGGGATAAATCCCACTTGGTCGTGGTGAATAATCCTTTTAATGGACTGTTGGATTCTATTGGCTAGTGTTTTGGTGAGAATTTTTGCATCCATGTTCATCAAGGATATGGGTCTGTACTTCTCCTTTTTGATGGGGTCTTTGTCTGGTTTTGGGATCAAGGTAATGGTGGCCTCATAAAACAAGTTTGGAAGTTTTCCTTCCGTTTCTATTTTTTGGACCAGTTTCAGAAGAATAGGTATGAATTCTTCTTTAAATTTTTTTTTTAAGATTTTATTTATTTATTTGACAGAGAGAGAGAAAGCGAGAGCAGGAACACAAGCAGGGGGAGCGGGAGAGGGAGAAGGCGGCTTCCTGCCGAGCAGGGAGCCCAATGTGGGACTCGATCCCAGGACCCTGGGATCATGACCTGAGCCAAAGGCAGACACTTAATGACTGAGCCACCCAGGTGCCCGAATTCTTCTGTAAATTTTTGGTAGAATTCCCCTGGGAAACCATCTGGCACTGGGCTCTTGTTTGTTGGGAGATTTTTGATGACTGCTTCAATTTCCTTAGTGGTTATAGGTCTGTTCAGGTTTTCTATTTATTCCTGGTTCAGTTTTGGTAGTTGATACATCTCTAGGAATGCATCCATTTCTTCCAGGTTATCTAATTTGGTGGCATACAGTTGCTCATAATATGTTCTTATAATTGTTTGTATTTCTTTGGTGTTGGTTGTGATTGCTCCTCTTTCATTCATGATTTTGTTGATTTGGGTCCTTTCTCTTTTCTTTTTGATATGTCTGGCCAGGGGTTTATCAATCTTGTTAATTCTTTCAAAGAACCAGCTCCTAGTTTCGTTGATCTGTTCTACTGTTCTTTTAGTTTCTATTTCATTGATTTCTGCTCTGATCTTTATTATTTCTCTTCTCCTGCTGGGTTTAAGCTTTATTTGCTGTTATTTCTCCAGTTCCTTTAGGTGTAGGGTTAGGTTGTGTAGTTGAGACTTTCCTGTTTCTTGAGAAAGGCTTGTATTGCTATGTACTTTCCTCTTAGGACTGTCTTTGCTGCATCCCAAAGATTTTGAACAGTTGTGTTTCCATCTTCATTGGTTTCCATGAATTTTTTAAATTCTTCTTTAATTTCCTGGTTGACCCATTCATTCTTTAGTAGGATGCTCTTTAGCCTCCATGGATTTGAGTTCTTTCCAACTTTCCTCTTGTGATTGAGTTCTAGTTTCAAAGCATTGTGATCTGAAAATAGGCAGGGAATGATCCCAATCCTTTGGTAGTGGTTGAGACCTGATCTGTGACCTAGGATGTGCTCTATTCTGGAGAATGTTCCATGGGCACTAGAGAAGAATGTGTATTCCATTGATTTGGGATGGAATGTTCTGAATATGTCTGTGAAGTCCATTTGGTCCAGTGTGTCATTTAAAGTCTTTATTTCCTTGTTGATCTTTTGCTTAGATGATCTCTCCATTTCAGGCAGGGGTTGTTAAAGTCCCCCACTGTTTTTGTATTGTTGTCTATGTGTTTCTTTGCTTTTGTTATTAATTGCCTTATATAATTGGCTGCTCCCATGTTAGGGGCATAGATATTTACAATTGCTAGATCTTCTTGTTGGATAGACCCTTTAAGTAGGATATAGTGTCCTTCCTCATCTCTTATTACAGTCTTTGGTTTAAAATTTAATTTGTCTGGGGCGCCTGGGTGGCTCAGTCATTAAGCATCTGCCTTTGGCTCAGGTCATGATCCCAGGATCCTGGGATCGAGTCCCACATTGGGCTCCCTGCTCGGCGGGAAGCCTGCTTCTCCCTCCCCCACTCCCCCTTCTTATGTTCCCTGTCTCGCTGTGTCTCTCTCTGTCAAATAAATAAATAAAATCTTTAAAAAAAATAAAAAATAAAAAAATAAAAAATAAAAAATAAAATTTAATTTGTCTGATATAAGGATTGCCACCCCAGCTTTCTTTTGGTGTCCATTAGCATGGTAAATGGTTTCCCATGCCCTCACTTTCAATCTGGGGGTGTCTTTGGTTCTAAAATGAGTCTCTTGCAGACAGCATATTGATGGGTCTTGTTTTTTTATCCAATCTGATAGCCTGTGTCTTTTGATTGGGGCATTAGGCCATTTACATTCAGGGTAACTATCGAAAGATATGAATTTAGTGCCATTGTATTGCCTGTAAGGTGACTGTTACTGTATATTGTCTGTGTTCCTTTCTGGTCTATGTTACTGTTAGGGTCTCTCTTTGCTTAGAGGACCCCTTTCAAGATTTCTTGTAGGGCTGGATTTGTGTTTGCAAATTCCTTTAGTTTTTGTTTGTCCTGGAGGCTTTTTATCTCTCCTTCTATTTTCAATGACAGCCTAGCTGGATATAGTATTCTTGGCTGCCTATTTTTCTCATTTAGTCCTCTGAAGATATCCTGCCTGTCCTTTCTGGCCTGCCAGGTCTCTGTGGATAGGTCTGTTGCCATTCTAATGTTTCTACCATTGTACTTTACAGACTTCTTGTCCTGAGCTGCTTTCAGGATTTTCTCTTTGTCTCCAAGACTCGTAAGTTTTACTATTAGATGTCGAGGTTTTGACCTATTTTTATTGATTTTGAGGGGGGTTCTCTGTGCCTCTGGATTTTGATGCCTGTTTCCTTCCCCAAATTAGGGAAGTTCTCTGGTATAATTGGCTCCAATATGCCTTCTGCCCCTCTCTCTCTTTCTTCTTCTTCTGGGATCTCAATTATTCTAATGTTGTTTTGTCTTATGGTATCGCTTATCTCTCGAATTCTGCCCTCGTGATCCAGTAGTTGTTTATCTCTCTTTTTCTCAGCTTCTTTATTTTCCATCATTTGGTCTTCTGTATCACTGATTCTCTCTTCTGCCTCATTTATCCTAGCCATCAGTGCCCCCATTTTTGATTGCACCTCATTAATAGCCTTTTTGATTTCGACTTGGTTAGATTTTAGTTCTTTTATTTCTCCAGAAAGGGTTTCTCTAATAACTTCCATGCTTTTTTCAAGCCCAGCTAGTATCTTTTTTTTTATTTTATTTTTATTTTTATTTTTATTTTTTTTAAAGATTTTATTTATTTATTTGAGCCAGAGAGAATGAGAGAGAGAGAGAGAGAGAGAGAGAGCGTAGGGTCAGAGGGAGAAGCAGGCTCCCTGCCGAGCAGGGAGCCCGATGCGGGACTCGATCCAGGGACTCCAGGATCATGACCTGAGCCGAAGGCAGTCGCTTAACCAACTGAGCCACCCAGGCGCCCCACAGCTAGTATCTTTTAAAGTGATGGTTCTGAACTCTAGATCCGACATCATACTAATGTCCGTATTGAGTAGGTCCCTGGCAGTCGGTACTACCTCTTGTTCTTTTTGTTGAGTTGATTTTTTCCATCTTGTCATTTTGTCCAGAGGAGAACAGATTAATGAGAGAACAAAATGCTAACAGGCTAACAACATCCCCAGAATATACACCCTAAACAAATCAGAAAAGACCTGAAGCAGGGGGAAAAGAAAAAGAGAGAAAAAAGAAAAAGAAAAAAAGAGAAAAAGAAAAAGATAAAGATAAAAACAAACAAAAAACAAAACAAAACAAAACAGAATATGATCAAATATGATCAGGCTGGTACATAGATCAGTGCCACACACTAGATTTTGTGTTTTTTGGTCTGTTAGAAGAAAGTGCCTCCCAAAATTTTAAAGAAAGAAAAGCTTATATATGTATAAAAATAAGGGTTGATATGATGAAGGGATGGAATATGATTGTAAAGATGAAAATTATAAAAATTTTATAAAAGGAATTGATAAAAAGTTGTTTGAAAAAAGAAAGAAGAGGATTTAAAAAAAAAAGAAAAGAAAAAGGGAGAGAATGTGATCAGGCAGTGGAGTAGAAAAAAACCATACACTAGAGATTTAGGGTATATTTGTTCTGTTAGAAGAAACTATCTCAAAATTTTAAAGAGAGAACAACTTATATATATATGCCAAAAATACGGGTAACTACTATGAAGGGATAGAATATGACTCTAAAAATGAAAAATAAAATTTTTTTTAAAAAGGGATTTATAAGATGTTGGCTGAAAAAGGGAAAAAGAAAAATTCAAAAAAAAAAAGACAGTTAAAAAAATAATTAACTTGGAAAGACTAAAGAATCATGGTAAAAAAGCCATGGATTCTGTGTGCAGTATTCCCCTAGTGCTGAGTTCTGCCGTTCTCATTAATCGGTAAACTTGGTCTTGGCAGGCTGTTTTTGCTGATCTTCTGGGGGAAGGACCTGTTGCCGTGGTTCCCAAATATCTTTGCCGGAGGCGGAATTGCCCCACCCTTGCCCAATCCAGGCTAAGTAATCTGCTCCGGTTTGCTCTTGGGAGCTTTTTTTCCCTGCAAGCTCTCCGTACAGGCTTGGAGGTGGAGAGTGAAAATGGCGGCCTCCAAATCTCCGCCCCAGAGGAGCCAAGAACTCGGGGCCCCGCTCCTCAGTGTGCCCCCAGAGAAAAGCAGTCACTCCCGTCTCCCGGGTTTCCGGCCGCACTCCGTGCTCACCTGGCCTGTTGCAGAGCGTTTCTATCTCTGGCACCCAACCCCGTGTGGAGTCTCCAAACCCAGCAGATCCCTGCGGTGCACTCCCGCACCGCTCCTCCCAGGGGAGGAAGGGGAGTCTCCCTGGATCTGCCACTTGTTGGGTCCCTGCTGGAGGAGCAGTGGCCTGACTGTGCTGCGGATCACAGTTTATGGCAACCCCGAGCTGAGAGCCCGCACCTCGGCTCTGTCTCTGCAGCCAGCTTTCCCACTCCAATACCTGGGAACTCTGCCACACTCAGGCATCCCCAGTCTTTCTGTGACCCCGAGGGTCCTGAGACCACACTGTCCTGCAAGGGTTCCACCCCCTGCTTAGCCACTGGAGTGACGTCCCTCAGTGGAGCAGACTTCTGAAAGTTCCGATTTTGTGCTCTGCTGCTCTATCACTTGCCAGAAGCGGCCGACGGAGGCCCCTCTCCCACTGTCTATCCTCCCGAATATCGCCTCGGATTCACTTCTCTGCACGTCCTACCTTCCAGTAAGTGGTCACTTTTCTGTTCAGAGAGTTGTTGCTATTCTTTTCTTTGATCTCCTGTTGAGTTTGTATGTGTTCAGAATGGTTTGATCCCTATCCAGATGAATTCCTGAGGCCAGACGAAATCCAGGTCTCCTACTCCTCCACCTTCTTGCCTATCTAAGTCATATCTTGAGGGATAGTTCTTTGAGTTAAATAATCCATGAAAAGATAGATACACCTTTGGGATGTAGAGTTTTTCCTGTGTCCAAGTGGAATTTCATTTCCAAATGGGAAGTTTTGTTTTATGTATATGATATAATGTTTGTTACTTATTTTAAAAGATGCTCCAGATACCTGGGTGGCTCAGTCGGTTAAGTGTCTGCCTTTGGCTCAGGGTCCTGGGATTGAGCCCCGAATCGGGCTCCCTGCTCAGCAAGGAGCCTGCTTCTCCCTCTGCCTGCCACTCCCCCTGCTTGTGCTCTCTCTGTCTCTGACAGGTAAATAAAAAATCTTTAAAAAAAAATTAAAAATAAATAGAAGATGCTGTCAAAAAGAACAAAAAGATACCATTATGCTATTACTACAAATATCTACACAATAAAAAGCAAATAGCATTGAAAAAATGATTACTGAAGTAGTTGGTTTCATTAACCCATTGAAAGGGAGTCAGGCCCCTCAAGGGTTTAGTGGAACACACTTTGAGAATTGTTATCTTGGAGCAGTGACCTTAATTAAGGCTTTTTGGATGGTGATATCTTATGATTGTGTTGAAGTTCAATCTGATGCCTCTTTTGCTTTGGGTAATTATGATAATATCCTTTGGATGCTTCCATTGGTGTACTAAATTTGAGTTATACTGGCTTTAAAAAGCCAGTTGTGTGTATCTTTCCACAATTTTGAATTCTGAAGTTAAGTGATGTCATTTTAGTGGCTTAAAATCAGTCTTTGTGAGAATATTTATACCTGAAAATTGAGAAATGCTACAAATCAGAACATTTTGCCCCTGGGGAGCTGGTTGTTAAACATTTATCTGTACTTTATATGTATCTTTAATGTATCCTACATCTTCACTACTAACATCATATCAGTCTCATGTCAGAGGACTCTAATAGAGATGCATGTAAGCTGTTCAGGGATTCATCTGCTACAGGAGAACTGAGATGATTATGACTTGGGAAAACCCTTATCCTTCATTTATATTTATCTCTTTATGCCATTGATATTTAGCTAGGATATATAGTGCAAATGCATACTGCATACCCTCCCATTCTAAGAGTATTTGATTAATTATAAAATAAACACACAAATAGAAACATTTCCATATGTTATGCCTCAGAGAAGTGGGATGAATGGTTTAGAATTAAGAATAAAATAAAAAATAATCCCCCAAATGTAGAATCATAACTTCAATAATTTAATTATTTATTAAGAAAATTTGTAAACAAATAATTATGAGACTATAATTATTAGTAATAATTTTTAATTAGTAATCTATGTGTTTATATATGTATGTGAAAAATACAGAAGGGGCAATCAGTGGGACTACTCCTGCCTGTTGCAGGTTGAGTCACAGAATGGCCCTATTTCAGTCACTTAACTTTTCTTAGATTTTGTATTTTCATTTTTAAAATGACTGGATAATATGAGTTAGGCTAGATAATCCTAAATATAATTCTTGTCTTCTTTTTGACCTAGTTAGTGCCTAGTCATTATTCAAAACGCTCCCCGTATGCTACCTGATTGGAGAAACATTTCTTCATTTCCCTTCTGAACTAAGAGTGCACACCTCTATCTATCTTGTATTCTATTTACTGCATGATAATGTCTACTTAACTATGAGCTACTTAAGGACAGCGGCTATGACTTTCATTTCTGAATTTTCATTTCTGAACACATTGTAGGTGTTCAGGAAATGTCTGATGCATATATGAGTGGATAGGTATTTTGATGAAATATAGTCCATGATTCTGTGGCCCAAGTCCTTTGTTTACTGCTCTACAAGCCTGTAGATGAAACAGCAAGAGAACCTTGTTCATCCTATTACCAAATTAGGCATAGTTTCCCATTTTAAAAGATTAGTGCTTTTTATAAATGTCTGTAGGGTAATAAACATGGTTGGGCTCTGAGCAATGGAAACTGAGATGTCAGACACACAGCATCCCATCATTAACAGGTCTTGAATATGTTTAAATGCTTTTAGAAGCCCTTTATTAGGAGAATTTTTTAGTGCATTTTAAGATTAATGGTTGCTTTCCTGTATTCATGTTCTGTTTGTGGAAACAGATGGAATTTTAAGCATTAGGCTATAACAAAATTTGTTACTTGCTATGACAAAATATTCATTATATGCTGTCAGAGGAATAGAGATTCTGAAAAGTTGGCTTTTAAGTAGTTTTCAGGCATAAAAGCTTGATTTACTTATTGAGGTAAAAAGTAATGGTGTGAGCTATTGCAACTGTAAACTACATTTCTATTTGCCTGATAATCTTTTTTATTAGCAATAGAACTATGGATGTGTGGGGAGGCACATCAGTTCAGCCATAGGAGGGATCCTTCTTTATTAAATGCATGTTTCCAAAGAGGAGAGATTATTTACCTTTCAGTGGAAACAACCACAGCATCCACTCAAAAGAAAATTGTGTTCTCAGGGCAAAGATATTAAATTGATATTAATAGGCATTCCATTCTAGAGCAACTGATTCTGTTGGTTCAGTTATTGCTCCACCTTTGGAAGATTGCAGAATCAATGACCTAAGTGGTTTCTTAGTCTCCAGTATTTATGGTTTGGATTTTTAGTGCCTTTAAAAAAAATATGTCATTTTGTTCCCCTTAGAAGCCTTACTGTGTCTTTGTTTCACAGCTTGGAAAAAACTTTGCATTGATAAAAACAAAGAGACAATGGTAGGCTTATTTGATAAAGTATATCAAAAAATTCAAACAACCTGGAGCTACCAGATTTTAGAGGAGATAATGCTAAGATTTTGAAAGAATTTTTTTGTAAAAAGACGGCCACTATTGTATGACTTACAATCCATTTTTTAGGTCTCCTTTATCTAAAGATTCTGAATGATGAAGTAAAATGAAATATACTGGGATCTCCACCCAGAAACAATGTATACTGGGGCACTTTGTGAGCTCTTTAGCTCTACTAGCTCTAAACAGGGCAGGCTAACTACTACTCTTCCTATGGATCTAATTACTGATGATCTTAAAGCTATAGGATTAGAGAAGTTACCTCAAATTCCTAACTTAGACAGTGCCTTCTCAGAAGGAAAAGAGAGGAAGAGAAAGACAAAGAATAATATAATATAATATTTATAATATTAATATTTGTATAATTGCTTAAGCAGTGAAGTTTCCCAACACATTAGTGGAAGAAAAGCCTACAGAGGTGTGGGTTTCCATGTTTGTGCTCTACATGACATCTTCAAATACTGTGAAGTTCTTCTTGGGATTTATCAGTTCCCTCCAGCTTCAACTATCTATCCTTTGGTATCTCGGAGACTCTTAAGTCCTTAAGATTTACAAATTCTCCAATTAGAAAAGGATGTAAAGAATCTTGTTTTGGAGTTGTGTAGGCACAGGCCTACACTTACTAGATGTGTGTTAGTGGACAAGAAACTTAAGTGCTATTCTATAGTTCTTTGTGTTCTCATCTGTAAAATAAGAATATTACCTGGCTCTCAGGTTGATTAAAAAGTTTTTGTGAGGATGTATATAATGTGCATAATATTAATTAGCACATAGTCATTCAATAAATATGTAATTCCTCAAGACCATGCTAAAAATCAGGGTAAGGCACTCTGATAACTGGCCCACATTCTCAGCCTTATTGTCTACATCCAACAGCGTTGTCTTTCTTTCTTTTTTCTTTTCCCCTCCTTCCTTCCTCCCTCTCTCCCTTTCTTCCTTCTTTCATTCCTCCCTCCCTTCCTTCATTCCTCCCTCCCTCCCTCCCTCCCTTCCTCCCTTCCTCCCTCCCTCCCTTCCTTCCTTCCTTCCTTCCTTCCTTCCTTCCTTCCTTCCTTCCTTCCTTCCTTCCGTTGTTGCTGTTGTTCAAATCACAGGTTACAGCAGGTCAGGGAAGTCATTTATCACTCATCACCTTCAAAAAAATGAACCAGCGCATGGGTGACCAAGAGGTTTAATTTCATAAACTGCTAGATTGGGTGATGGTAGATCAGAGGAGTTGGTCTTCAGTTCAACTTAACAGATATTCTTGGATAATAAAATTGCTCAATAAACACTGATCATGTCTAGTATGTAATGCATGCATATTCTACATATATGGTATTTCCCTTCTTTTCTACACAGGACTTCTTCAGGGCAGAGCAATGTCTTACTCATCTTGGCTTCTCCAGTGTCTAGTATAGTACCTACTATATATTATCTCTCAACAAATGTTGAAAGAATTCTGTTTCCTGAGGGAAAGATCAAAGTGATCTGACATGCAAGCAAGAAAAGGGTGGGGTTAGGACTTGTGAAATATGAAAAGGTCCACAAAAGCTAAGGCTGTATGTATGGTAAATGAAAGCAACCAGAGGAGATGAAAAGTATCAGAAACAGCACAGTTTTGTCTCTGAGACTCATAAGTTTTACTATTAGATGTCGAGGTTTTGACCTATTTTTATTGATTTTGAGGGGGGTTCTCTGTGCCTCTGGATTTTGATGCCTGTTTCCTTCCCCAAATTAGGGAAGTTCTCTGGTATAATTGGCTCCAATATGCCTTCTGCCCCTCTCTCTCTTTCTTCTTCTTCTGGGATCCCAATTATTCTACCTGTGATCTGGTAACATGGGTCTACACTGTAGTCAAGGTGCTGGTTTATGTGGTTTATTCCATCCCCAAGAAGACTGAGGGAACTTAGGAAAGACTTGGAATTAATTCCTGTACTTCCCCTAATTTAACACTCATAGTGATGGCTTTCTGTATCTGTAGAGTCATTTTTAAATATGAAGTATTATTATGTACAACCATGTAGTTTCAACCTGTAGGCTAAAGCCATTTAGCTTTAATGGACTTTTTAAACATGGAAGCCAGAGCAACATGCTACTGTTAAACAAAAACAAACAAAAGAAGTGCCTTTTCTAAAATTATTAAATCCTTAGCAAGATAAAGCCAAATACTAAATTTCAGCAACTGCTGAACATTTCATGTAGCTGAAGGCAGTTTTGGTTTCTATATTTAAAGATAGGTTTATATTTTGTGAGTAACAGCAAAATCTCAAAAAAAACCCCAAAAACCTGTTTTGTGTCATAGAATTTGTATTAGCTTGGGGAATAACTGCCATAGTATTTACCTAGGGACCAATTCCATTATTTTATTTTACTTTAGAACTCAAGTATTTTTGTTAGAATGTACGCATATTTTCATTCATTTTTGTGAATTAAAACGCTGTTGAATCTTGGCCTGCAATGACACAGTATTCATTTTTTTCTAAATGCACTTAAAGAAAGCTCATTTGTAATTCTGGCCAGGAAAATATACTGTGAGCTTCTAAGACAAGATACAGGAGGGATTCAGTTAATTGGTGAAAAAACCTACCAAAAGCCAAGCATCCCATCTTAAGAGCTTCATTGTTCTTACTTTATATTAAATCATATACTTCTCACAGCCAGCCTGTTTTATTCCATTTATGAGATAAAGAATAAGTGAAGTGTATACTCTAGAGTGCTTAATACATATTTGCTGAATAAATAAATGAATGAATAAATAAATAATATACAACATACAGAGTTCTTAGGACAGAGAAAGTCATAAGAAAACCTTTGCATTTTCTTGTTTAAAACCACCTCCAGGGGCATCTGGGTGGCTCAGTCATTAAGTGTCTGCCTTTGGCTCAGGTCATGATCCCAGGGTCCTGGGGTTGAGCCCTGCATCGGGCTCCCTGCTCCCTGCTCTGCAGGGAGCCTGCTTCTCCCTATCCCACTCCCCCTGCTTGTGTTCCCTCTCTAGCTGTGTCTCTCTCTGTCAAATAAATAAATAAAACCTTTAAAAAAATAAAAAAATAAAACCACCTCCAGCCATTGCTATTATTTTTCACTTTACTAAGTGAAGACTTTGGGGAATCTACTGGCAAGCCCAGAGAGGAATAGGTCAGCCGAAAGGATGTGCTTGAGTTTTCAGAAATGTAAAGAAAAGAATTTATAATAGGAATTTTTCAAAATGTGGAATTCCTGGCAAAATAAGGAACAACAAAATGACAAAATATGAATTAATAATAATAAATAATTTCATTTTATATGGTTTTTGTTTTATTTTTTAAATGAAAAGAATAAAAGAACTAATATTATTCAGTAGCATATTCCATCATACTGTATTGATTTCCATGTATCTGATTTTAGTAATGCCTCTTACAAAAACATACTTAAATGATTTTTAAAAAGGCAGAGTATTAGAATGGATTTACTTATATACATTACCCAAAGGTCTCATGGAAAAGATTTATATTTTTCTTTTAAGAAAATCTTTTAGATAACATACATGAGAGAGGATTATCTTTAATATGTGAAAAATCTAAAAAATTTAAAAAGCACATATATGAGTAAATCACTTACAGAAGAAATAGAGAGTCAATAAACTTGAAAAATATTCAGTAGCCAGAGAAATTCAAATTAGATGGCAAGACATGGTTTCTTTTTATTTTTTTATTTATTTATTTTTTAAAGATTTTATTTATTTATTTGACAGAGAGAGAGATAGCGAGAGCAGGAACACAAGCCGGGGGAATGGGAGAGGGAGAAGCAGGCTTCCTGCCGAGCAGGGAGCCCGATGTGGGACTCGATCCCAGGACCCTGGGATCATGACCTGAGCCAAAGGCAGACGCTTAATGACTGAGCCACCCAGGTGCCCGACATGGTTTCTTTTTTAAAAAGTTTAATTCAAAAGGGTTAAAAGTGAAACTAATACAGGGGTGTGGAAGACATAAAAAAAATAATCCAAAAAGCAAAGAGTTACTAATGGAAGAACCCATTGGGAAATATGTATTAGACGCATAGAATTCTTCACACCTTTTCTCAGATTCTCATTCAAAGAATACTAATAATTATGAATATCTGTACAATATAATTTTAAAGATATTTACATTGCTCTTATAGTGAACAACGGAGGAAAACTGAATATACCAATAGAAGAATGATGATTGCATATCCATTTAATGAACTGCAATAAACTAACTATATTATAGAACATTTGTTTTCTAATGCCAATGAGAAGATTGGGGATGTGATGGATGGCATTAGAATCTCCTGCTGGGATTTTTCAAAACACACTTCCTTCCAGGTTGTCCAGCAAGATCATACTCACTGCATACTGGTTGTGCCCAAGAATGTAGCTCCAGGTTATTCTGGTAAGTGCTTTTCATTTCTTACTCTTAAAGAACCACTGTTCTAGAAGAATATGCTAATGACATAGAAAGATATTTGTAAAACACTAGTAAGATGAAAAAGTAGTTCCTAATGGTATTTCATTTTTATAAAAGTGACACACAAAACATCCTCCTGTTTATATGTTAGAAAGTCAGAAAATATACACACTAGAATGTTCATGATGCCCATCTTGTTAGTAAGATTATATATAATTTTATTTTATTCTATTTCTGTATTTACCAAATTTTCAATAATAAATACGTAGTCTTTGATAGCCCTGGCTTTCCTATTTAAAATTGTCACTTCAACATACACACACTTCCTTTCATATTTTCCACTTTATTTTTTCTCTATCTCTCATACCATATACTTTACTTATTTTTTTTGTTTATTGTCAGAGTCCCTCAACTATATTGAAAACTTCCCATGCAGAGATGTCTATAACCTCAGCTGGATATATTGCAATGCTCAATTAAATATTTTTGAATGTATGAATGCTCTATACTTATACAATTCTTCTTGAACTAAATAGTGAACTTTTCTTTTTTTTAATTTTAATTCCAGTGTAGTTAACATACAATCTACAATATAGTCATTCAACAATTCCATCCATCAGCCAGTGTTCATCATGATAAGTGCACACCTCAATCCCCATCACCTATGTAAACTTCATTTTCTCAGTCAATGTGAATATCATACATTGCATGTTGTTGTCACATTAGTTTTAATGAATCTATTAGTCTCAATGAACTATTGGTAACTTTTCTTAATGAAGAGAGGAGAAATGGATCAATATCCAGCCATTGTTCTGGCATATCTCCTTACTCCCCGGTCCATTGTCTTTTCCTGCTGATCATTGTGACCATAAGAAATATGTTTCTTTTGGATTGACTATGTATCCAAATAATCATTGTCACTTAATTTAATGTATTTATATATTCTAATTTATACATTCTAACCTGTGATCGTATTTCATTTAAAAGTAGTTTGTGGTAATCACCTGGCACTTACCAGACTGTAAATCTTTGAAGGCAGGGATTATGTCTTTCTACCTCCAGAAGAACCTGGAATTACTTAATTATGGAGTCTAGAACAATGCCTGGCATATTTAAAAATTACTGAATACTTGGGGCGCCTGGGTGGCTCAGCCAGTTAAGCCTATGACTCTTGATTTCAGCTCAGGTCATGATATCAGGTAGTTAGATTAAGCCCGCATCAGGCTTGCACTGGATGTGGAGCCTACTTAAGATTCTTTTGCTCCCTCTCCTTCTGCCCCTCCCCCTCCACTTGCACATGCATGCAATCTTTCTCTTTCTCTTAAAAAAAAGTGTTGGGGGACCTGGGTGGCTCAGTTGTTAAGCATCTGCCTTCAGCTCAGGTCATGATCCCAGGGTCCTGGGATCAAGCCCCACTTTGGGCTCTCTGTTCAGCAGGGAGTCTGCTTCTCCATCTCCCTCTGCTCTTCTCCCCTGATTGTGCTCTCTCTCTCTGTCTTTCAATCAAATAAATAAATAAATAAATAAATAAAATCTTTTTAAAAAATAAAAATATTTAAAAAGTGTTAAAAATTACCATATACTAAATGAATAAATAATAATTATTTATGCTAATATAGAGGGGCAAATAGACCGAAGCTAGATGGCCTGAGTTTTGAATTTAAATCTCTGCTCCATTACTTGTCAGCTCTGCCACTTGGAGCATTACTTAATCCTTCTATTCCTAAATTACCTCATCTATAAAACAGAGTACTTGAGTACCTATTACATAGAGCCATTAGGAGGAATAGATTACGCACACGCACATATCCCCCCCCACCCCACATACACACAAACCTCAACTGGAAAAATAAATAGCTGGCATGTAATAAACACCATATAAGGGTTAGTTGCTCCTTTAATTCATTGTGGATGTTGATATTATTATATTGTTTTTATTATAGAGGAAAGGTCATTGAAGCAGAAGTTTGGATTCAGATGATTCAGCATTTATCTCTATTTTGGGCTCTATTTTGTCTATTTTGTAAATCAGGCATAAAACAAAAAGGTGATTCCTACCTCGCAGGAATCAAGATGTTAGGATAAAAAAAAAACATATATGAAAGCAATTTTGGAACTATAATGTTTTATGTATATGCCAGAAGTTATTGTTATTTTTACTCTAAGTAATAACTAATAAAAAGTGAAATAAAGACATATTGATAGTTTTGTTTTAACGAAAAGGCTCTCAAATATACATATTTACTACCAGAAGAGCCCAACTATTTATAAAAGCTTTTTGTATTTTTCAAAAAAAATTTAACCATTCACATTAGTCTTAATTTTTCTTATTTCAGAGCTCTGAGATGAAGACCTATTTTTAATTGAAAAGAAAAGATAACTCTCACCATAAATTTAGACACCTAAAAGTACTTTATAGTACAAAGCTGGATCTATATAACTAAATGAATAAATAAACCAGAGTATCAGCTTTAGGAAGATTTTAGTGGTTGTTGTTGACTAGATTTTAGGATAACTCACTTATTTTACAGATGGGGAGATAGAGGATCAACAATGAATGACTAACGTCATTGAATGGATGGCAAGATCAGGATTTTGTATCCTAACAGGTGCAATGATAATGTCCTCTGTGAATGTATTAAAGTCACCAAACTTTTGTCTTAGTTTTTCCAAATTAAGTCATATAATAGTATCTACTGGAGAGGGACAATGCAAGGGTCAGTTTAGGTCTGTGCTTTGAAGATGTAACATTCTCCCCAAAACAATACATATTTAACCAGCATTTCTTTTATTTTAATATAGCATGATACTTAGTGTAAAAACAAGAACACAATGATAATAGGATATATCCCTTTTAAGCCAAGGGAATTATAATCATGCTTTCTAATATGCCATGAAACATTTATGGATGGACATGCACATATCATGAAATTTTAATGTGTACATGCATATCTTAAGTTTAAAACAAAAAAAATTAAAGAATGTTAATTTAGTAGCATTGAGGATCTTAAATATCTCAGTTAAGCTCAGAGTTGTACAGCTCCTACTGAATTTATTTGTGTTAGGTTTAGCACTGATTTAATACTTGCTTGTTTTGAAAGTGTAGAATGAAAACAATGAGGTAGTAAGTATATACTGAAGGTCATGATGATAATAGAATTTCCCTTTAAGTTCATTTTTTATGTATTTTTCTCCTATTATTTTTTCCTAATTAAAAAAAAATCTTACTAAACTTGTATAATTTTACTTCCAAACCATCCCCCATGCAAATGGGTTCCCACTGAATATTTGGGAATGAATGAATACTCCTAAGTGTCACTCAATCTAATCATATTTCAGTTGACCCAAGAATTACAGAGGTTTGAACTGTGCAGGTGCACTTACATGTGGGTATTTTGTTTTGTTTTAAGAAGCCATAAGGCATTTATTTACAATTGCCTACCTCAGCCTCCACAGGACTGAATCAAAGGCGACTGACATGGAGATTGTACCTGCTGACCTCTGAGTATCTGGAGAGGCCCTCCGATGCCATCAGCAACCCCCAGGGCCCCCTGTGTGCCAATGGGTGGTTTAGCGGATGGAGCACTGGGGGGCTAGTGGTCAGGAGGCTGGGCTGAAGTGGAGGAAGGCACCCCGTGGGCAGGGATGGCACAGCACAGGGGGGGTGGTGACCCTGGTGCCCCCGTCTCCTGTGTTCTTCTGCTGGGTGGCTGTGGGCTTCAGTCCCTCCTTGCCGTGGTGCCCTGGCCTCAGGCCCACTGGGGGCTGGTATACTAACGTGTGGCCACAGCCGCCAAAAGCCATGGACCAGTGGTACAACTTCAGGCAAATGGGCATCTGTATGGCCCCTGCAGGCCACTGTCCCTGCCAGGGGGCCTATCCTGCAGCTGCCACTGCAGAACCGAGGCCACCTGCTGCGGGATATCGCCATCCTGGGTCCAGGCCCTATGCTACTGCTGTCCTGTCTCAGAGGCCACCTGCAGGCTGATTTCTTTCAATAAATATACCATACAGTACTGTAAACGTATTTTCTTTTCTTTATGATTTTCTTAATAGCCTTTTCTCTAACTTGCTTTATTGTAAGAATACAGTATATTGGGCGCCTGGGTGGTTCAGTTGGTTAAGCGACTGCCTTCGGCTCAGGTCATGATCCTGGAGTCCCGGGATCGAGTCCCGCATCGGGCTCCCTGCTCGGCAGGGAGTCTGCTTCTCCCTCTCCCACTCCCCGTTTGTGTTCCCTCTCTCGCTGTGTCTTTCTCTGTCAAATAAATAAATAAAATCTTTAAAAAAAAAAAAGAATACGGTATATTATGTATATAATATGCAAAATATGTGCTAATCAACTGTTTATTTTATTGGTAGGGCTTCCTGCCAATAGTAGGTTATTAGTCGTTAAGTTTTGGGGGCGTCAACACTTATACTTGGATTTCAGCTGGGCATGGAGTCAGCACCCTGAATCCCACATTGTTCAAGGGTCCACGGTTTTTCAAAATTCAGTACAAATGCACTTTTATCATGAAATATTCAAAAAATTATCTTTCCCTTTTGGCTGAGCTCTAAAAATATCCACTTTCTATATTCCTTACTTCGTCATTCTAGTCATTTATTTGCTGAATTGTTACTTCAGACTTAAAGTTGTACCCTTAGGCTTATAGTCAAACGGAGAGCCGCAATTGGAATGCAGTTTGGCAGATATTGGTATAGGTATGTCCAAAGTACTGTGGAAAAGATGATGAGACAAGAAATTCTGACAAGTTTATGAGAGTTCCATAGAGGAGAGGCCATGTGGACAGTAGTACCCAGTTGTTGAATAAGAAGAATTTTGACAAATGAAAACTGATGGGAAATCCATTTTATTCAGGGGCCCACATAAAAATGTCATTAAGGGAAAGCAGCCTGGGGATACTATAGATCTTTTGTATTTCCTGCTAATTTTATAATTTCCTTATATGCAATATGAAGACATATTCTCTCTCTCTCCTTCTCTCTTAATCTCTGCTCCTCTTCCTTCTTTAATTTTTTTTTTATGTCTTATTTTAAAGCAACATCATAATCTGTTTTTGAAACACAACCCTGTGCTGTACAATAATGAATTTTGGAGAGTATTGGTTATGTGGAATTTAGTGGCCTATTTTCTCTTCATTTCTGTCACCCACAATATTGTACATTCTCAAAAACAGGACAGGAACTATGTCACAATTTTAACCTTACAATATACTGCTGTTGTCCTCCCCACCACCTCCCACCCCCACCCCGGGCTCCTCTTCCAGAGTTTGACTTGACAGGAAGTACTTACAGCATCTCTTTGCTTCATACTTTTCCTGATCAAAGCAGGCACTTGACATTTGCTGATTGAAGGACTTGTTTTCATTCTTACATTGCACCCAACAACTTATCAGCAACAAATCTGTGATTGGTTGAAATTTAAAAAGGGGTAGGAGAGGAGTTGCAAAGTCATACCAATTATACCAAGAAGGAATCAGATCAAATTAGCCAAAACCCATTGCAATAACAATTTTAAAAAGTGTTTTATCAATAAGCAACCTATTTATCTCCATGTAAGTTTGCTAGGGCTACCATAATGAAGTATCACAGACTTGGTGGCTCAATCAACAGAAAGTTATTTTCTCATAGTTCAGGAGGCTAGAAGTCTGAGATCAGGGGTGGTTTCTTCTGAGGCCCTTTCCTTGGCTTATAGATGGCTTTCTTCTCCCTCTGTCTTCATGTGGTTATTCCTCTGTGTGTGTCTGTGTCCTAATCTCTTCTTATGAAGACACTAGTTACATTTTTAAGACAAATATTTGCTAAAGTACCACCAACTTTATAAGGAGCAGAGAATGTTCAAAATGAGAAGAACTCTTTAGGCCCTCAATTTTTTTATGGGCAGGAAGCAGGTAGAAAGAACATCTTCTAATGAGTAAGAATGACAAAAGAGCAGAGTCCAAGAACACAGAACATGAATTTAAAAAATAAATAAATAAAAGGACATGAGTCACAGTGGTTTAGGTTCTACCCCAGTGACCTCACTGAACCTTAATTACCTCTCTAAAGATCTCCCCAAACACATTCATGTTAGAAACGACTAGGGGTTAGAAATTCAACACATGAATTTTAAGAGGACAGAATTCAACCCATTACACTCTGATTCAGAGTAAAGAGAACTTTTGAACTTGCTAGAAACCACCTTGGGAGGAGAGTGAAGTTGACTGACTTCCCTGGAAGTTTCTGCTAGAAGGTGTTATTAGTGTAGAACTGTCTGGAAATAAAGTCACATGATTGAATGGGATTAACTGGAGACGGTTACTGCGTCCAATAATGGTGTTATCTGATCATTACTTTTAGGAGTATTAAAGGAGGAGGTGAGGGCCAGAATTCATGCTTTTACTTATTTGGTAGCAACATGATCTCTGGTCCATCTCTCAACTAAGGCTTCAGTTGTTGTGCTAGTTTCCCTTTTATCTTCTTCTTCCCTATTGTACCTTTAATTCCATGTCTTGTGCTTTGTAAGTTATTTTAAGAGTAATTTTATGTGAGTCATGCAGTTGGTCTGAGTGTTAATGAAAGTAGTGATAACTGACTGAGGGCTTGTGGATGTTGTCTCTAAGGGCAATGGCAGGATGGGAGCTAGACCAGTCATCTATAGGAGTAAAGAAAAATAAAAGTCAGAGTTATGAAACACAGCAACTAAGAATGTGAAGAAAAGCACATTTTAGCATCACAATTTGAACAAAGAAAGAGTCTGGAAGTGGTAAACATGTGGTCATCCACTTCACCTACACCAATACTGAGCATCTTAGAAAGGATGAACCAGATTTGGGGAACTGCTTGGACAGAGCCTTGATTATATTTGTTGTATTCTCTGTGATGCTTCACCATGTCTTATGATTAGTTTGTATACTAGCTAAAAATATTCAATAATGGGCAGTAATACAGCCAGCAGCAGTATTAGTAAATTTATTAGAGATCAACTTGGATATAGAGAGGTTTGAAAATTAAAATAACTACAAAATCTCCAAGATTTCCAACTAGTGTTTTTTATGTGTTGTTTAGCTTCAGTGTCAGCATAATAATAGCTCTGAAAAATCTGTTTTGTGCTTCATTCTTATGCAAAATATGAAAAGAGATAAAAGTGTGGGCTTTTTAAAAATACCATTTAAATGGGGGCACCTGGGTGGCTCAGACAGTTAAGTGTCTGCCTTTGGCTCAGGTCGTGATCTCAGGGTCCTGGGATCGAGCCCCGCGTCTGGCTCTCTGCTCGGAGGGGAGTCTGCTTCTCCCTCTCTCTCTCTCTGCTGTTCCCCCTGCATGTGCTCTCTCTCTGTCAAAGGTGAATAAAATCTTAAAAAAAAAAAAACAACATTTAAATGAATCACTATGCAGCAGTAAAAATCACTGTAACAATGAAGTGTTTTTAGGTTTGGGTGCATATTGTTAGAGGGGAATGAGAGAGATTATTCCTAATTTTCATTTTTTGTGACCATGTTGGTTTATTTCAAACTTTCATTTACTGAAAGTCATTCTTTCAGTAAATACTAATTGGTAATCTATATGTGCAAACCAAAGAATCAAAATTTAAAGAAACAAAGTATTACAAAATTCCATGAGAAAACTATAAAGGGAGATATGAATTCTACCTTATGGAAGAAAGGTAGGATAGTTTGTACAGAACAGGACATAAAATCTGTGCCTTAAAGTGTGAGTAGATCACAGAAAGACAAGTTGAAGAAAAACATCCTAGCAAGCTCAGAAGTCTGAGAAACCTTTTTTTTTCTTTATTGTGATTCTAAGGGGATTTAATCTTGTCTGTAGGTAGTGGAGGAACCAGTGGTAAATTTGTTTTTAAGATTTATTTATTTATTTATTTATTTTATTTATATATGTAAGGGAGAGTGACCATTGTGTGTGGGCCGGGGGTGGGGGGCGGGGAGGGGAAGAGGGAGAGAGAGGATCCCAAGTGGACTCCCTGCTGACCACGAAGCCAGAGGCTGATTGATCTCAAGACCCTGAGATCATGACCTGAGCGAAAACCAAGAGTCAGAGGCTCAACCAACTGGGCCACCTAGATGCCCGCCATAATGTTCTTTAAATAGGAACATGACATGACATGATCTCATGGAGTTAACCTGGAAAGGCTGGAAAGTGGGAAACCTGCTGCACATTTGCTGTCATTGTCCAGGCAGAGGATGATCAGTCATGAGAGAAAACTATAGTGAGGAAGGGGAGGAAGAAACCAGGTCAGGTTGCTGGATTCAGATCCGAGAAAGATCCTTTGTGCTCAATAGCACCAAAGATTTCTACTGCTAAAATGGATCAATACTGTAAAAAAAATAAAAACACATACTTAAAAATGATCTACTACAAATATTATGAGTGGGATTTCCCATTTTCATGGAGAATATTGCCTATACAAGCAGAAACCTGAAGAAGCAATGGAATGTGTCCATGATTTCAGCTTGTTGCAACCAGTATTTACCAGGCCTTGCTGTGGGCACTGGATAATGAAGACATTAGGATGATGATTCTTGACTCTAAGAATTTATAGTTTGATGGACCTGACTAGTTTATTTTATTTTATTTATTTATTTATTTTTTTTAAACAATCTTTTTTTTTTTTTAAAGATTTTATTTATTTATTTGAGAGAGAGAATGAGATAGAGAGAGCATGAGACAGGGGAGGGTCAGAGGGAGAAGCGGACTCCCCGCCGAGCAGGGAGCCCGATGAGGGACTCGATCCGGGGACTCCAGGATCATGACCTGAGCTGAAGGCAGTCGCTTAACCAACTGAGCCACCCAGGCGCCCCCTGACCAGTTTATTTTAGTGTCCTGAATTTTTGTACCATTTTTCTCTCCCACTTCCAAATACTAGAAAGACATTTGTTACTATAAATTTGGGCTTTAATCAGAATGCAAGGGCAAGAATAGTGTGGCACTAATCACATTACCTCTGCAGTCCCTTCACAGCTCAAAGATTATAAAAATTATTTTGAATAAACTGTTCCTTCATACAGCAGTCATCTGAGGAATGATTGATAGCTCCCATGGTAATTCATTCCATTTGTGGCAAATTTGTTTGAAATCCAAGTCAAAAGAAGAATATGGATAACCTTCTCCCATTGTTCCTGCTTTTTCTGCTCCCTCTCGGATCTGAAAAACCAAAAAACAACAAAAACAAAAACAATTCTCATGGACCCCAAGCTTTTTCTCCCAGCGAAATGAACCCAGAGCTTCCAACAGCTCCTCCAATGGGTAAGATAGCTCTCTGGTTACACTATTCTGGACTACCTACACTAAATTTGCTTATTCTGTGTATTGTTTTGAAAGTATGGCTCTTGGGGCGCCTGGGTGGCTCAGTCGTTAAGTGTCTGCCTTCGGCTCAGGTCATGATCCCGGGGTCCTGGGATCGAGTCCCACATCGGGCTCCCTGCTCAGCGGGAAGCCTGCTTCTCCCTCTCCCACTCCCCCTGCTTGTGTTCCTGCTCTCGCTGTCTCTCTCTCTGTCAAATAAATAAAATCTTTAAAAAAAAAAAAAAAGAAAGTATGGCTCTTAAAATCAGCCCAACCTCCAGGCATTTCACCCCCCGGTGAAGTGAAGCTGTCCTGTCATCTTTCTCATCATAGGTGACACCAGGGGTGCAGTTTTGCTCTTCTTACAACTACTGTAACTCACAGTCTGCTTTGGAAATACAGATAAAGTTCATGGTATCGATTCTTCTCTCAAACATATGCGTAAACATCAATATTTTATTTTTTTTAAGATTTATTATTTATTTGAGAGAGAGAGAGAGCAGGGGAAGGGACAAAGGAGAGAGAGAGAGGGAGAGAAGCAGACTCCTTGCTGAGCATGGAGCCCAAAGTGGGGATCGATCTCACAACCTGAGATCATGACCTGGGCCGAAATCAAGAGTCGGACGCTTAAGTGACTAAGCCACCCAAGCACCCCTAAACATCAACATTTTAAATTCACTGTCACTGAATCCAGATTTTTTGAGAATGTACAAAGAGGTTGAAAATATGAAAGACAATTCAAGTCTGTGTGATAGAACTTTAAAAGAAAACCAATAATTACATTTATTTAGGTCTTCTATATTTGAAAAACAAAAATCAATATTGTAGTCTAATTTAGTAGCTTGAACATATCAGGGATTCAATAAATGATGGCTTATTTCTATTTCTTATTTTAGTAATCACTATCGGTATGGGTTTTTTAATAATTATTCTGTCAAATTGTAGAGAATCCTTCTTTTGTTTCTCCTAATCTTCTCTTTCTTGCTCCCATCTTCTCCTTTTTCCAGCTTGCCTTCTTGCTTTTCTTTCTTTGCTTTTTTTTTCTTTTTTGATGTGTGTGGAAGGAGTGTGTGTATGTGCCTATATATTATTCAGGGTTATTTGTAGCACTTAAGGATTTAATATAGTAAGGTTAGATGTGATAGCCCATGTAAAACATACATAGTTAAAAATATATTAGCAAGTATCCATATTACAGCTGGAAATACTGAACTGAGGTAGCAGTGTTGTCCCAAATTGTAGAGAATTCCAACTTTAAAGAATGAAATCCAGACTAAAGGGCAGAAATTATGTTTTAGATAGTAAACTGATGAAGATGAGTGATGCTTGCAGACTGTTCCAGACAGCAGCAGCTCCAGAAGGTTCTCATAACTTTCCTTTCACTTTCTTTTTCAAAGAAAAGTCCAAAGTTTTAGAAAATACAGGCAGAAAATTAAGGGAGATCAAAGTCTTCAGTTAGATTGAACATATACACCAGTTAAATTTTTGTTCTTGAATTTGAGTTCAGTAGTTCTCAGTCAAGAGAATTCTGAAGAAATTTTTGTAGCTGCTTCACCTCTTAACAGCCTATGAAGGGGATAATAAAGGACTCTAGAATTGTTTACCAGTCTGTTAGAAAGTTGTTACTTACTGGTATTGTAAAGTTGCTACTAATAGAGAGCTATGGTCAGCAAATGGACTTTAGAAAAAAAAGTATTTTTTTAAAAAGATTTTATTTATTTGTCACAGAGAGAGCACAAGCAGGGGGAGCAGGAGGTAGAGGGAGAAGCAGACTCCCCGCTGAGCAAGGAGACCCATGTGGGACTAGATCCCAGGACCCTGGAATTGACCTGAGCTGGAGACGCTAAACCAACTGAGCCACCCAGGTGTCCTGAAAAAAAAGTAATTTTAATAAAAAGATTCCCATATCGCCTCTCTTAAGAGTATAGATAGTAATAGAAATGTATATTTTAGGGGTGCCTGGGCAACTCAGTCGGTTAAGCACCAGACTCTTGGGTTTTGGCTGAGGTCATGATCTCAGGGTCCTGGGATCCAGCTCAGCCACTGGCTCTGCACTCAGCAGGGTGTCTGCTTGAGGAATCTCTTCCTCTCCTTCTGCCCCTCCCCTACTCTCTGTCTAAAATAAATAAATGTTAAAAAAAAAGAAATGTATATTTTAAAAAGCAGTGGGAACATTTTGGAAAGAGAGACTAGAGAGATTATTTCTAACAGGAGAGTGTAGAAGTTGGAAAAGGGCTAGTAAAAGATGATGGGGTCTTGAGTGTTGTTCAGTTAATACATGCACAGAAGGTGAGTGCACATTTCAAGCAAGCCCAAGTTAAAGACACTTTCAGATGTGTTATGTGACTATAGAATGCAAAGCAGTGATATCATTGGAGGTGTGGACAAATTCTGGAAGGGACAGAGTGCAAATATAAATAAAATGGTTTCTATATTGGAGAAGTCACAGGGAGCCTCAGTGTAAAAGGCTGGGCTCTTCATTGTGTGCTAATAGCTGGATATAAAAGGAAGTAAAGAGTGGATTTAGAGCCATAGAGAGGGGGTAGAGTATAAAATAGGAAAGTTCAACAGATTGAGCCAACTTTTAGGAAAGGCAATTTTCCAGTTTCTTGATCTGGGGCACTGAAACTGGCCTTGATGGAATGGACATTGTGGAAAGTAAGGGTGTAGAGGTTTATAACAGAAGAAGATGCCCATTTCACCTCTTACTTATGTGATTGTAGGTTATCAGAACAGTAGGATTTCAGAGCTAGAAGAAAATTAATAAATAATCCAATCTGATTTCCCCATTTTCAAAAATGAGATTGGTTTGTTCAGAGGAATGGAGTTGAGAGGAATGGTACACTTATGGAAGAGAGCAAGCAGTTTAGTGTAGCTGGAACGTGTAGAGATGCACCATGCATTAGCAGGCAGGCAAGATCTAGATCCTGAAGACCTTGAATGCCTTGTCCTATAGTTGTTGTTGTTTTTAATTACAGTTTTTATTTTAATTGCAGTGTAGTTAACATACCGTGTATGTTAGTTTTAGGTGTACAATAAGCAATTCTATACATTACTCAATGCTCATCATAAGTGTACTCTTAATGCCCTTCACCTAGTTCACCCATTTCCCCACCCGCTGCCCACCTCCCCTCTGGCAACCACCGGTTTGTTCTATGTAGTTAAGAGTTTCTTGGTTTGGCTTTTATCCTGTAGGGGATAAGTAGCTCCTGAAAGCAGGGTGGTGACTTATGCCTGCTCTCTATGAGGAGCATGCTACAGAGTGTCACACAGCTTTAAGCAAGTCTTGTAGAAATACACGTGAGTATCATTCCTCAGTCTGTTTAAAGCCTAAGAGTTCTTACTGGATTACCTTCACTGGCTTGATAAACTTCTCACACTTTCCAGTCAATGTAACTTATCAAATTCTTTATTTATTGACATTTGATTTTATCTTCTCTTTTTATTTAAAGAAAAAAAAAATAAACAGGGTCAGATAACTGAAAATGTGCTGATGATTCCCTGGCCCACATTCTCCTTTCACGGCTGGTTTTTGGGGACTGAGGCTTTATAATGTTAACCGAAGGTCAAAGCAAGACCCCAACGGACTGAAGCTTGGTAAGTGAAACATATGTTCCGCACAAATGCTGCTGATTTTCCAAGATGTGCAGCTGAGGGAAAAAAGAAGTTGGAGGTGTTAAATTGCCTCCTTAACACATTCATTGTCTCAGCTTTGAATTTAGATGCTAATATGCCAACACTAAAGTGATCAGGGAAATTGTTGCAGTTTTGAGTACACAGCATAATGTGAAAGATAACATCATGTATTTTGAGCTGAAAAGTAAGTCTAATCAGAGAAGGAAGTTTAGAACTGAATACAGGTAGTTTTTTTAAAAATCCACAAAAATCTTCTTCAGTGAAATTATTCATCGATACCATTTGAAATCCAAACTGAACGTACCTGTGCATTTTTAAAGAACCATTTGTGTGTGACTCAGTTTTGCCAAAAATAAGACTTTGGTTGCCTGCAAAATAATCAGCAGAAATGAAATGAGTGTAGTTTAATAATTAAAATTGCCCGAGGAGCTGAGATTTTTTCACATAACATTTGCCACTGTAGGAGACAGCCTGTGGTGCTTCTTTACACAAAAGCTGGGAGGGCATCCTCAGAGTTATTATCCTTTTCCTGAAATGGTTTAGCCTTGAGGTAAAAAAAAATAAAAAATAAAAAATTCTGTATATTGACCAAGGAATGACAGATCATTCATTCATTCATCCATTCGTTTGTTCTTTTGCCTACTTACTCTTTATCAGTAAAATTGTGGTTATTTAGCTTATTGATAAGAGACCCTGTGTTGAAGAGATTAGCTATGGTCAAATCTACCTGTTATCTCAGTTGTCATCCCTCTCCCTCCACTCTGCCTTCTTCCTTCCTTCCATCCTTCTATGGATAACCAGCTAATCCTAAGAGAATGTTGGGAACACATACCTAAAAAGGTCAAGTTCCTTGCACTACTGATAAAATAGAGCAGGGATCAGCAATTTTTTTTTTTTCCCACAAAGGACCAAAGAGTAAATATTGTAGACTTTGCAGGTCACAAGGTCTCTGTCATAGCTACTCAGTTGTGCTATAGTGAAAAAGCAGCCCTATCCAATATTTCAACAGATGGGTATGTCTGTGCCCCCAAAGAAATTGTGTTTACAAAAACAGGCAGCAGGTTTGTCGGCAGGGCTGGTAAACCTGATATTCCATCCAGCACATCAGAATGGTGGGGGAGACGGTGAGGTATGCCAAAGACTCCATGGCTTGAATCTCAGCTCCATCCCTTTTTAGCCTCGCTATTGATTCATTTACCTCATCTATATATGTGGATATTGCTATTTGTTTGCCAGATGTGAGATATGATGAGGATCAAAATATATGAATGAATGTATTTCAATTTAAAACTAACCATCTGTCTTTATAGTTTTTCATAAGCATATTATATACTATCACCTCTCATCTTTGGGGGTACATTATACTCTCTTTTGTATAGAATTCCCGAGAGGAGTAGGAAGAGCGACCAGAGAGCAGAGATCACCTTTTCATACCTTATGTCCCTCGTTATGCACTGTTTTGTAATGCACATATATGAATCTTCAATTTGATTTATTTTCCCCTTTTCTATCATTTTGGAGACAGAGAAAATGTGGCACAGGATCACTAAAATGACTGATCTAACACTAAAGATTTATACTGGTGGAGTCAAAAGAAGAAACTGTATTTTCGTATCACCCAAGCCATTACAAGAACAAAATTTCTTAAAAAAAAACAACAACAACAAAAAGGAAAGGTAAAAATGTAGGCCCCCAAACTGTAGTATGCATACAGAGAGGCCCTACTTGCTTAAAATGACAGGAATTTTACAGTAGATAAGAATGCTTCTACAATTTGCTAAGTGAATAAATTCAGTGACTGAGAAATATTTTAAGTCTGTTAATAAGATCATACAAGACAGGAAAGATATTCTTTTGGTTAGATTTCTTTCCTTACATTTTACTCCAAACAACAAAATGCTTGGAGCCTTTTGCAAAAAAGTATCCCATGCCCCTTTATCTAAATTTCCCATTTTCTTTATTTATTTTTAAAGTTTTTTTAAAGATTTGATAATTATGTAGTTATTTGAGAGAGAGAGAGAGAGAAAGAGAGCACAAGCGGGGGCAAGGGGAGGGGCAGAGGGAGAAGCAGACTCTTCACTGAGCACGGAGCCCAACACAGGCTTGATCCCAGGACCCTGGGATCATGACCTGAGCTGAAGGCAGCAGCTTAACCTACTGAGTCACCCAGGTGCCCCTCCCATTTTCTTTATATATTATGTTATGGCTCAGTGCTGTTGCTGTGGGTTTTTTGTTTTTGTTTTTAATGGAATCTGTAGTATGTACCAATAGTCTCTAGATGTGCAAGCTGCTTTTAAAACCACATTAATCTTGAGGCCATTTAGCCTTCCTTCTATATAGCTGATGCTTACAAAACTTCCAAAATAGCCATGTTTTATTACTCGAAGATTTTAGCAAGATTGAATACATCAAGTGTACACTCTGGAGAAGGGTCCTTGCTTATACTCTGCTTTATTGATGTTTATTCAGAAAATGTTCTTTTTGTATTTTTCCCTGCTGTCTTGCTGTAGCACCATGCACAGACTCTGAACATAGAGTGTGATAATGAGGAAGAAATCAGGAATAACAGCTCTGTATCCTCATGGAGAATCACTCCAGTTTTAAATTCTAATATTACAAACTTTGAGGAGTCTCTACAGTGCCACCCCACATCATTGTATCCACTCTGTCTTCTTTTAGTCCTCTTGTGAAGAAGATCCATTCCAACCATACTGAATAGCAGTTCCAATTAAGGCCAACACTTCCCAAACTCTGTTATTTATTTTCGTTTAGTTTTTCGAGTGAACTTTGATTTTTGGTAGAAAAGTCTGGAGAAGTCATGTTCCAGTGGCCCAGGGTAATCTGTATGTCCCACCTAAGAGACTGGAAGTATAAAAGGCCCTAATTTGAGAAGACCTAGGAACCAGAGATTCTTTAACTAGGGGGCATAAATTGGCATGTTCTGCTATTCAATATACTTCTTAATATATGGTAATGAATTAAACTACTTTATATACAGTGACTATCCTGAGCTGAGGCATCATACATGGAATTGGGTTAAGTTTTTTTGTGCTTTCTCTATGGACTGTGAAATTAGATGATCTAGAATAACAAAATGGGCCAGGTGTCTAAGACTGAGCTGGTTGTGCCCAGCTATCTCCTGTTAGGAGGGGTTGAAGAGATCTGTGAAATATTGGGTCAAGTCTGAGTATTTAAGTTTGGCCTCCTGTAGGGCATCTGTTGCCACTAAGCAACTTGCAGTGATGCTCCAAGACTCATTTGCTGCCTCTGAAAAGTGAGTAAGATGATACAATAAGGCAGGTAATATGTGTGCCCTTTACATTTGAGAACCATGATATGTGTGTTTGCTCAAAGTCTGGTCCTATAAAAGCACATCCTGGGTTTTCTAGGCGACTAGGGGTCATCCCCTTTGCCTTTTAACTTTGAGTTAATTAATATTAAAAAAAAAAAAACAACAGAACTCATGGCCTCACTACACATACCATAAAGAGGTACCATAGAGACTACTTTTTTCAGAAAGTACCAAATGTTATTAGAAGGCATTTTAAAACTTTATAGCCTATCCAGTGGATTCAAATGTGCACTTTTTTATGCCACAGAATACCTGACTCTAAAGCAATATATTTCTGACATTTTGTTCTACTAAGTGTATTCCTCTTGACTTCCAGGCCATTCCCTTATACCTTTCTGTTAAATGTGTATTTCTAGTTAAAGAACATTTAGCTGGAATGTCAAAGCCCTAACTCTTGCACCAACCAAAAGACTATTTATGCGAATATTCACTTTATTGCCAATTAGGGTTTTGGTCTCTCACCTTCATGTAGACTCTTTTATTTACTGAGCTAAAAATCCTTGAGTGGCTAGGTTCTTTCTATATACACCACACATAGATTTAAGTGGTCACACTCATGCTTTAGCTTTCTGAACACTACTTTGATTCTTACTTCATCATCTAGGGGGCTTTTGAGGAGAGAGGAGGGTTATCTCTAAGAGGCAGACCTAGGCATTTTTCTCTAACTGGATAATTTGAATAACCATCCCAAAGAGAGGAATGCTTAAAAATAAGATAATTGGTCTTCACCCTTAAAGCTCCATTCCCTACACTGTTGTTTTAAAACAAAAACAACATTCCGTAAGAAATTAGATGGAAGTAATAATAGTGTTCACTAAAGGGAGGGAACACAAGCAGGAGGAGTGGGAGAGGGAGAAACAGGCTTCCAGCGGAGCAGGGAGCCCCAGTGTGGGGTTCTATCCCAGGACCCTGAGATTATGACCCCCGAGCCATCCCAGTGGGAAGCCCTCTCCCACTCCACCTGCTTGTGTTCCCTCTAGCTGTGTCTCTCTCTGTCAAATAAATAAACAAAAGCTTAAAAAAAAAAAGAAAAGACTAAGCAACTGTAACAAATTATATGGAATGGCATATTGTGGAATGACATACCTGGCCTCACACAGTTCCTTGGGTACGCACTGGGTAGTGATTGCTAATTAAGGGGCAAAAATCATCATATTGCGCGTTTTTGGGCTCCACACTTATGATGTTTTCTTCACCTCTACTGGGATTTGTAGCCAAGAAATTTGTAGCCCTCTGATAGAGTAATTGTCACTATTGCTTCCTCTTTGTAATTTGTTGGGATGCCACACCCTGCCTCCAAGGCTAGCCTTCCCTCCTGTTACCACAATGATCTCAGCAGCAGAATCACAAGTTGGAAGTTCTCCAAAACCTGGATGAGATTTAAAGAATCTGGAGTTTGGGGCCCAGGGAGGTCATATTGAGCACAAGGGGGACTGCTCTCTTCATGATAAGATTCTCAAAATCTTGCCCTTGTTCATCTTTTTGAACTTTACAGTTCTTGAGGGGCTTGTACTACTTTAATGGCAGTGTAAATGTACTTTTGAGTCACTTTCTTTTCTGGAGCAATAGGGACATAAGTTTCCTTAGTTTTCTCTTTGCCTACTTTGTTCAATAGGGCCCAGATGAGACTTTAAATGTGTAAATTCCTTCTTCACTAAGTTGGATTCTTCCATCCTCGGCCATTTGAAGGGTTACCATGTTTGCCAGACCACAGGTGGTCTTCTAAGAATTTCCCTTTTCTTTTAGGTGCAGGTATTTGTTTTTCTGATATAGTCAAATAAAGGAGGACTCACTCTGAATGGAAAATATAAATTACCAAGTTGTCTAGGGCACCCGTTTTATAAAAATATGTTGAGCTTCATGGGAATTAGTTCCCCATTTTATTCAGGTCTTTATCTGACCTATGAGCTTCCTTCCTGTATTCTTATTAAGTGTATTGTATTGCCTGTGTTTTTTCTGAGAATCTTTTATCTTCATCATTGTCTGAGCATGCTTCTCAGTGCATGGAATACAGTAATCATACCATTCTCAAATTGTCTTGAAACTATTAAACAAATTTATTTTAATCTGTTTGGTATTCTCTTCTCAATCACTCTTGTTCCAAACTAAAAACCTTACTTTTTGTCTTCTGATATAAATTTCTGAGCCATAGTTACTTTCTATGATTTTCCAAAGAGTTTGTTCCTAAGACTTCTGATCAAACTTAATTCCCAGAATAGTGTGTTGAGTGAGACCTTCTGTTGATTCTATCTCTTCATATGCCTTATCCAACAATTTCCATAACCTTCTGCATTTTGTGATCTGGAAACTTCAGAGCTAGATTGAATGTATTTCTGTCCATTGATAGAGACTCCTTCCCCTTCTGAGAGACCAACCATTCTTCAAGGGAAAAAAGAGAAAAAATATGTCCCTTTTTTTCCAGCCTCATCCTTATAAAA
The DNA here is from genome assembly GCF_002201575.2 of Neomonachus schauinslandi. NCBI lineage: Eukaryota > Metazoa > Chordata > Mammalia > Carnivora > Phocidae > Neomonachus > Neomonachus schauinslandi. Next base: position 61,176,345 of record NC_058413.1, on the reverse strand, counting down.
TTGCTCTGTCTCTCCATCTTCAACAGAATCCAAAGGGGTATCTATTTCTGTGTTGGAGTACCTGCAACTGCTGCTTCCTACTATGGAATTCTTTGGAAATATGCACCCTGCTTTCTAGTTTAGGATTTTTCTTTCCCTATCCTTACCTCAGCTATACATTTTTACAGTAAATATTTTTTTGGAGCTCTGTGACTTCATAAAATCAGGAGGGACTGTTACATCTTTTGCATTGTGTTCCTCAAAAGACTTTTTGTTCTTGGATCATTTTGCTAAATGTATTGCTTTCTCATCTGGATTCTCTTTAAATAGATTGGTTTTTGTTTGTTTGTTTTTTAAGGTTTTATTTATTTGACAGAGAGAGACACAGCTAGAGAGGGAACACAAGTAGGGGGAGTGGGAGAGGGAGAAGCAGGCTTCCTGCGGAGCAGGGAGCCCAGTGCGGGGCTCTATCCCAGGACCCTGAGATCATGACCCCCGAGCCGAAGGCAGACGCTTAAGGACTGAGCCACCCAGGAGCCCCTAAATAGATTGTTTAATAATTGTTTTACTCAGTTTTAGAGAGGGGAAATCTACACCTAAAGCATAATTCCATTTTCCCACTCAAGCCTTGCATTTCTGAGCCCTCTCTGAGAGATCAAGTCTGGGGTACGTTCAGTGACAACACTCCCCTGGCTAATCATCTTGAGAGAGGATCCCACAGTGATAGTAAGCCATGTCTGATAAACAATGTATTGCTACTTTCAGTTTCAGTTCTGACAAATTAAGAGCTTAGAAGCCATCACTCAGGTCCTTACATGAAGGAAGAAGCAGAACAAAGTGAAAATCAATGTCTTTTTTTTTTTTTTTTTAAGAATTGAGGTCATAGGGTAAATCATCACAAAATCTGGAGAGACAGGTTGATGAGGGAACAGAAGGCTGGCTGAGGACAAAGCCGAAGCTGGCACCCTACACCCCTTCCCCCGCTTTGGGATATATGTGACATTCCTCAGGCACTCCTGGCTGCCTTAAAGGAAAAACAAATGGTTAACTGATAGAGATCACAGTCCTGCAGGACAGGAGTCTCCCTCAGTTTACAAATGTCCTAGTGATTTACAAGGAAGAAGCTTTCTTATCAATAGCCTAACTTCCAAGAGACCCATAATTCAGTTTCCTGACGCCCTAACATCACCCTCCCCTCCATAAATTAAGGGAGCCTGAGGCGAAAGGAAATGTAAATAAAATTGAATTTCTTCTAAACCTAAAACCCATTGACAAGGACGTGTGATAGGAGGAATGTAACAATCCTCCAAGAAACTCCAAACTGTCTTCATGTTAGTGCCTCATTAGAGGGAAAAACAACCTTGGCTTGACAATAACCAGGCCTTCAGTATCCTGAGAGTCTTTAGCATATGACAGTCCTTCTGGACACCCCCTTTGTCCTCACCTCCCCAACTCCTGAGTATATAATCAGCCACTCCTCAAGACCACAGGGCAGCAGCTCTTTCTGCCCACGGGTTCTGTCCCCGTGCTTTAATAAACCACCGTTTTGCACCAAAGATGCCTCAAGAATTCCTTCTTTGTCGTCAGCTCCGGACTCCACACCACTGAACTTCATCACATATATTCCAAAACCACATCAAGGTGAATGTAGAGAACCACAGTTTAGAACTTACTTGGGGCACAAACCACTGGAGCCAAAGCTCGTAAGACGGGTAAGTGGTTATTTTAATAAACTGTTGGAGGCTGAGTGTGGACTGTACTAGCTCACAAGTAAAACTGCTGGGGGCTGCAGTCTTAGAAAAGGCCTCACAATTTCATGGAGTTTACGTCCAAGAACCCCACCAGGTTCTCATGGTAGAGAGCTAAAGAAAACTCTTCACACAGAGGTCAGACAAAAGTAACCTTATTGAATTACTTCCTGAGCATTTACCATAACAAAGGCCTACTCTCCTTTGGGAAAAGACTTTGCCAGAGAATTACCTCCCCTAAACAGAAACGCACTTACCCAGTTCCAGTCCCCTTTAGCCTTCCAGTCTCCCCTTAGTGGGGAAAAAAACCAAAACCAAAAACAAAGAAATACTTGTGAAGGTCACAGCCCAAGGACACAGGCCCGCTAAAAGACTGACATTTGGTCATAGGATTATAGAATTCTTTCCATTCCCCACACCTTACCACCACACCAACAGGGTTTCAGTGAATGAACTGTGATTATAGCTGAAAGAGTTGTAAAGCAGTTTAAATAGGAATATTTGTGAAAATCTAAAGAAGAGAAGTGACAAAAAATGAAGACACTAGAGAAATTTAAAGCTTCTGGCCCCTACACTTACAGCAAACATTAAACAAAGCCCAACTCTTAGCCAGAGTAACAAAACCTTACCCTAAAGGTTCCTATTATCCATTACATCATTTCTAGTTTTTTTACAAAGAATTAC
>NC_058413.1:61140800-61173924 GCF_002201575.2 Neomonachus schauinslandi | reverse complement strand
TTCCTATTATCCATTACATCATTTCTAGTTTTTTTACAAAGAATTACAAGGCATGTTTAAAGGCAAATGAAAATACAGCCTAAGGAGACAAAGTAAACATCAGAGCCAGACTCAAGCATGGTACATATTTCTGAATTACAGACAGGGAATTTGAAATAACTGTGATAAATATGTTAAGGGATCTAATAGGAAAAATAGACAATACACAGTAATAGGTAATATAAGAAAGAAAGAAGTTTTTAGAAAAAATCAAAATGAAATATTGTAACATAAATGAAGAATATTATTGATGGGCTCCTTAGTTGACAGGAACCAGTAGAAAGCAGTAGAAGAAATTTTGTAATAATGTCCTAGAATTTTCTAAAATTGACAAATAACAAACCACAAAAGTTCCAGGAACACCAAGGAAGATAAATACTAAAAAAATTTCACCTAAGCATAGCATATTCAAACTTAGAAAACCCAAAACCAAGAGGAAATCTTAAAAAAAATACAAAACAAAAAAAATTTTAACTTTGATTTACTGCATATTTCTTTCTTTTTTTTTTCACAGCATATTTCTCATCAGTAGCCATGCACACAGTAAAAGAGTAAATCAAAATACTTAACATTGAAAGAAAAAAACTGGCAACCGAGGATCCTATACATAGAAAATTATCCATCAAAAGTGAAGGAGAATCAACAACACAAGAAACAACAGGTGTTGGTGAGGATATAGAAAAAAAGGAACACTCAGTGTACTGTGGGAAGGAGTGCAAACTGGTGCAGCCACTCTGGAAAACAGTTTGGAGTTTCCTCAAAAAGTTAAAAATAGAGCTACCCTATGATCTAGCAATCACACTACTGGGTATTTACCCAAAGAATACAAAAACGCTAATTCAAAGGGATACATGTTTGTTTATAGCAGCATTATTTACAATAGCCACTATGTTTATAGCAGCATTATTTACAATAGCCAAGATATGGAAGCAGCCCAAGTGTCCATTGATTGACAAATGGACAAAGAAGATGTGGTATAGATACATAAAGTGGAATATTATTCAGTCATAAAAAAGAATGAAATTTTGCCATTTGCAATGACATGGATAGAGCTATAGAGTATAATGCTAAACAAAATAAGTCAGTCAGAGAAAGAAAAATGCCATATGATTTCACTCATATGTGGAACTTATGAAAGAAAACAACAAGCAAAGGGAAAGATAGAGTGAGGGGGCAAACCAAGAAACAGATTCTTAACTATAGAGAACAAACTGGTGGTTACAGAGGGGGGTGCATGGGAGGATGGGTGAAACAGGGGTTGGGGATTAAGGAGTGCACTTGCTGTGAAGAATACCTGGTGATATAAGGAATTGTTGAATCACTATACTGTACACCTGAAACTAATATAATGCTGACTGGAATTAAAATAAATACTTAAAAAAATAAATTGCACAAAGACAAAAAAAAAAGGATGAAGAAAATAAAAGCTCTCTTAACAAAATTGGAGGAATTCATCACCACCAAAACTTTTTTCCAAGAAACATTTAAAAAAGTTCTTTAGGTAGAAGGAAAACCATCTAGGTCAGAAACTCAAATCTACATAAAGAAAGGAACAATGTTTCTACAGGTTTTATTTCATGTACTTTCTAATGTATCAGTAAATCAGGCTTGTTAAATATATATTTTGGAGTAAACTGAAATCATAAAAAAAGAAAGGAACAATGTTGGAGAAGAGATAATATAAAGTAAAATATTTTATTTTAATTTCTTATTCTTAATTGATTTAATAGATAACTGTTCTAAGTCATAATAGTAACAGTATATTGGGTGATTATAGAATATGGATAAGTGAATAAGTTATAGCAATGTTATAAGAGATTAGAGGAATTAAGAATACTGACTAATAATTAATAAGACACCTGAACTATCCATGAAGCAGAATATGGTTGTCCAAAAGTCAATTTAGATTAGTTGAAAATGTATATTGCAAACTCCACAGCAATCATTAAAAGTAAATTAAAATTTTAAAATAAAGTAAAATTGATATACCATGAAAGGTAGAAAAATGAGATCATATAAAATATACAATCAAAACCAGAGAAGGTAGAAAAAGAGAGGAAGAAATCAAAGAAGCCAAGACCAAGTGCAATGCATAGAAAGCATTCATACACATAGCATCTATTATTTAACTATATCAATAATCACTCAAAATGTGAATGATCTGAATATAACAATTAAAATACAGATATGGCTAGTGACTTTAAAATGTTCAACTATATGTTTATAAGAAATCTATAAAGAAATCTTAAGTGTAAAAAACACAGACCCATTGAAAGTAAAGGTATGGAAAAAATATACCAACACAGACACAGACACACACACGCACACACACACACACACAGACACACACACAGAGCTGGAGTAGCTATACTAATTTCAGACAGCAAATTCCAAAACAAGAAAAAACATGGGGACAGAGAGGAGCATTATATAGTGTTAAAGGGGTCAGTTCTTCACTAAGATAACAATCTAAAATGTATGCACATAACAACAAAATATGTGCAGAGACTGATTGATTTAAAAGGAGAAATAGGCAATTAACCATTAAAAAGTAGTATTGGATTATAACCCAAAATATAACATAAATATCCACGAGTCCATATTGCTATCAATAAACAATTTAATAAATAAATGAGGTAGGGTGGGGAAATCTCCTGTGCAGAATTCCAGGTAAATTACGTAGATTCTACATTTGCTCTCCTTAAATGAGGGTTGTGCTTAGTGACCTCCTTCTAAATAGTATAGTATGGAATCAGAGGCTGAGGGAGGGAATATAAGTAGCACTACAGTAAGGAAACCTGACAAACACAACTTTGGCCAGATGAGCCAAGTTAATGTCAACAGTGATAGTCATGTTGATAATGTGTACCCCTAATAGGATGGGATGAAAATGCCACTATAACTCTGTGAACTTTCTTCCTAATTCTGGTCTGTCTAATCAGAAGAACATCAGACAAACCCCAACTGAGGAACATGCTACAAAAATACTTTACTGGTACTACTGAAAAATTTCAAGGAAAAGAAAAGGAAAATCTGAGAAACTGTCACAAGCAGACGAGCCTCAGGAGACATGACTAAATGTATCACATATGAGATACTGAATCTGAAAAAGGACATTAAGGAAAAGCTAAGCAAATTTACATTGACAGTTGTATCATCCACAAATAAACACAGTTGTATTTATCTCTTTTCAATATGTATAATTTTTACCCTATTGCCTTAGCTAGGTCTTTTACTACCATGTTGAGTAGGAGTGGGGAAAGACAGGACATTCTTGCCTTGTTCATGATCTAAGGGGAAAAATGTTTTTTCTTTTGACAAAGAAGTGTGATATTAGTTGTCGTTTTTTTGTAGATATTCTTTATCAATTCATGGAAAAGGGGGTCTTTTCCTGGTGTGGTAAGAGTATCATGAATTGGTGTTGGATTTTTTTTCAACTTCTTTTATTCTGTGCCGATTAATATAATCATATGGTTTTTCTTTTTCTGTTGATACAGTAGATGATATTGATTTGTTTTAAATATCGAAATGGCCTTGGATACCTGGAATAAAGTTGTACTTTGTCATTGTATATAATTCCATTTATACATTGATAGATTTGATTTTGCTAATATCAGTTTCCCTTATCTATATGCTATTATTATTCAATACATTGCTACTCTTATTACTTTAACAGTTATCTTTTATATTGATTAAGAATAAGACAAATGGATTTTGTTTTCCTTTTATTTTTCTCCAATGTTCTTTCATTACGTAGATCCAAGTTTCTGACCTATATAGTTTTCTTTTTGCTGAAGAAAATTTTTAATATTTCTTGAAGAACAGGTCTTCTGGTGAACAATTTTTGTTTTCTGAAAATGTCTTAATACCTCATTTATTTTTGGAAACCAATTTCAGTGGATACTTAACTTTAGGTTGTTTTTGTTTTAATCTCAACACTTAAATTTCCATTCCACTCTTCTTTTATTTTCAGGGTTTCTGATAAGAAGTCTACTGTAATTATTACCTTTGTTCCTTTATCAGTAAGGAGTTTGGTTTTTGTTCGTTTTTTCCTCTTCTGACTTCTTTCAGTATTTTCCATTTGTTTTTGTTTTTTTTTCAGTTTAATATGACATGACTGACTAGGTACACTGGGGTTTTTGTTTATTTGCTTGTATTAATTCTGCTTGTTGTTCTCCAAACTTCCTAGATCTGTAGTTTGGTGTCTCATTAATTTTGAAAAATACCCAGCATTATTAGTTTACATATTTCAAATATTTCTTTTCCTCTGTTCTCTTTTCTCCTCTGGTACTCCACATTTGTACATGTTACATCCTTTGAAATTATTTCACTGTTCTTGGATATCTTGTTTTTGTTTTTGTTGTTGTTGTTGTTGTTTTTCTTTTTGTATTTCAGTTTTGAAAGATTCTATTGACTTATCTTCTATCCCATTAAGTCTTTCCTTGGCCATGTGCAATCTAGTGATGAGGCAAATCAAAGGCAAATCCAAGTCCATAATATTGTTTTCAACTTCTTGTATTTTCTTTTCATTCTTCCTTAGTTTTTTCATATTTCTGCTTCTATTATTTATCTGTTCTTTCATTATTGTGTACCTTTTCTATTAGAAAGTACAGTGTTCTATAATCTTCAATTAAATCTCATTATTTTAGTAGGAACTCTCCATTAGTGGACACCGGAAGTCTAGAGAAAGCTGAAGTGAAAGGAATGTCCTTCCTTTAGGACTCCGGGATAAGACTGTGTAACGTCTTTGTCCCTGCAGAGGAAGACTGGTAAACTCTGGTAATGTCTTTTCCTTTGTTACAGAGAAGGCTGTGGGTCTCACAGATTACTCTACCTTCTCACTGCCAGAACTTTGCAAGTGTCTGTCTCAGATTTTCACTGTAAGAGTCTGATGGGATTACTGGAGGTAAAATCTATGAAATCAGAGGAACACAGATCTCTCTAAGATTGTGGCCCCTAGCAGTTTCTAGCTCTCAAGCTTGTCCACACTCAGCCTCCAGTAACTGTTCATCTAAATTACTATTTACATGTTCCTACCAGTTTATGCTCTCTCCAAGTAAGCAGATCTCTGCTGAGACCTTTTGAATTTGCCTTCCTCTCGGGATTCTGGGTAGTGCTTTGCCCTGAAAATTCCAATCTCTAATGGATCCAAGAAAAGTCATCAATTTTTTCTAGTTTTTCCTTTTACAGGTATGGGCATTGTGACTTATGAACTCTTTAAATATGGGTGCTGAAACTGGAATTATGAGGTTTTGATTCCAAGGCTTTTAAATCATCAACCAAAGTCACTATACCTTTGGAGTCTTCCTGGAGAATAATACCCATCTGTCTCTAAGTGACTACTGCTGTGATCAATAGGAAGGCAGTATGATTTTATTCTGCTAACAGTTTACAATGCTTTGATCAACTTCATCTGCTTGAGTCAGTTATATCCTAGTGGAAATACTTTGAAATAAGTCCATTTCTTAATTAAAACTAAAATCTATGTACTGCTTTATAGGAAAATTTTCAAGGGATGTTTCCTCTAACATGTATAATCCAAATATAAGACTCTTTCTTTGGTGTTCATCAAATATAATTTAAATACATCTCAATGGTGTCTAACTTCCTCATATTAAATTTTCTAAATCATATTTAACAACCATAATTCCAAGTTTTCAAGAGATGGCTTCCTATTTTCTTGCTATTGATATCCTTTGTAGTTTTAAAAAATTAGTTTTAGAGAAGTTATTTTAATAGGATGCTCCTAGGGAAGTCATTGTTCTGGCCCCATGGATTATGACTTCTTTTTATCTTCAGCTTTCAGTTACAACTGATTTAGTAACAACCTGATTTAATAACAACCACAACATCCTTCTTTGCTAGTTCTGTCTTCAAACGATTTATGTGCAGGTATACTCCATTTCTGTTCTCATATATTTTATTCTGCCCTCTGTATTTGCAACTTTCTCCAAAGGAAACTAGTGGTAAGTAAAATAACCACCCTCCTAAAGATGTTGAAGTTCTAATCCTCAGAAATACATGAGGCTAAATGACAAAGAATTAAAGTTGCTAATCAGTTTACTTTAAAATGGAGGTTATCTTGAATTACTCATGTAGGCATAATGCAATCACAAAGGTCCTTAGAGGTGGAAAAGGGTGTCAGAAAAACACAGAGGGAGGTGTGCCTGGGTGGCTCAGTTGGTTAAGCATCTGCCTTCAGCTCAGGTCATGATCCCAGGGTCCTGGGATCAAGTCCCACTTCGGGCTCCGTGCTCAGCGAAGAGCCTGCTTCTCCCTCTCCCTCTGCCTACCACTCTGTCTACTTGTGCTCTCTCTCTCTATCAAACAAATAAATAAAATCTTTAAAAAAAGAAGAAGAAAAAGAAAAACACAGAGAGAAGTGTGATGGAAGAATGGTCAGAGAGATGCAATGTTGCTGGCCTTGAGATGGCGGAAGGGGCCATGAGCCAAGGAATGTCATATTCTCAAGAAACTGGAAAAGACCAGCAAATGGATTTCCCTAGAGTTTCCAGGCTAAAAACAACAACAACAACAACAAACAACATCCCCCTGAAACCTTGAGTTTAGGCCACTGAGATCCACTGAGACTTCCCTATAGAACCGTAAGACAGTATTTTTGTATTGGTTTAAGCCACTAAGTTTAATGGCAATTTGTTATAGTAGCAATTGTAAATAAATAAAGACGCTCCCCCAATCATCCCCTCTTTTAGTTTCCCTTACTCTACTATTTCCTTACTGGCTGCAAGTTATACATATATCTTTACAAAAACAGTCTGAGTCCTCTTTAGCTGACTCTCTGAGCAAACCCAATTACTTGAAATAATGTTTCAGACACAAGTTTTTAAAAAAACTCTTCTTTTTAAAATATTCATTAATAAAATCTATCACTCTGGGATGAACCTACATTCTAGACTCTAAAACCCAGTCATAATCAGAAGTTGCTTAGCATTCCAATTCTTGACCAAATAGTACTGTTATGGGTGGAATTGTATCCCCCAAAATTCATATGTTGAAGCCTTAAGTTCCAGTACCTCAAAATGTGACCTTATTATATAAGGTCATTGTGGATGTAGTTAGTTAGAAATAGGGTCATTGTGGATGTAGTTAGTTAACTGAGTTCATATAGGAGTAGGGTGGGCCCCCAATCCAACATAAAAAGAAGATATTTGGTCACAGACCTGCATGTAGGGATAACATCATATAAAGATAAAGTCAGAGATTTAGATGATGCTTCTGCAAGTCAAGGAAGACCAAAGATTGTCAGCAACCAACTACAAGCTAGAGGACAGAGAAAATGAACAGATTCTTCCTCACAGCCCTCAGAAGGAACCAACCATTAACATGCTGATCTCAGATTTCTAGCCTTGTGAGACAATAAATTTTTGTTGTTATTTAAGCCACTCAGTTTGTGATACCTTCTTATGGCAACCTTAGCAAAGTAATAGTAGTATTAAAGCTATCTGCTTACATATCACCATTGAATAAAGCTACATGACTACTAAACCAAGCATGGTGATACCTGCAACAACACACAAAGTTCAAAGACCTCTGTAGTCTAAGATTACTAAAGTCAGAATCTCTATTGGTTGTTTATTGAATCTCGAGTGACTACTTCTTTTTTGTAGGGATTTTTGCTTTATGACCATAAATTGAACATTTTGAGGATGACCTTTAATAAAACCCTTCTTTCCTTCTGCATTCTGAAACACAGTAATATATATATATACAGTATAGTATATATAGTATAGTAATCTATCTATATATATATAGTAATCTAATGAAGATTAAATGTTAGTATCTGCTTTATTAATAGCAAAGCTGGATTTGAGCTGGCAGCTAGAGCTCGTGACCCAATTTGAGCCTTTCCATGTCCTCCTAAATTTAGACATGCATCTAGTCACCACATGGAGTTCTGCTTCATACTCAATCCTGGCAGATAGAAATCTTCATGGAGTGTGAGGCCAATCTATACTTTCTTCCCTATCTCACTAATCAGATAAGTCAGCTCTTTTTCCATGTGGAGGATTTTTGAGAGTGGTGGAACTGGTGCAGAAGCCTCCTTAGTCCCTCCTTGTATTTGGTGTAGAAAGACAAAAATCCATGGTTAATAAAAGAATATTGACAGAATTGAAAAACAAACTTATTTTCTTAGTTCATTAAGGTTGCTACAACAAAAATACCATAGGCTGGGCAGTTTATAAACAACAGAATTTTTTTCCTCCTCCACAGTTCTGGAGGCTGAGAAATCTAAGACCAAGGCACCAGCAAATTCCATGTCTGGTGAGAGCCAACTTTCTGGATCACAGATGGCTTTCTTGTCACTGTTATCTCACATGCTGAAGGGACAAGGGGACTCTCTGGGGGGGTCTCTTTGATAAGGGCAGTAATATCATTCATGAAAGCTCTACTTTCATGACCAACACATTGGGGATTAGGTTCAAATATATAAATTTTCAAGGATACAAATATTCAGTCTATACCACATAAAAAACCAAATGAATGAAACTAGACTGCTTATATTTTACACTTAAGTAAGGTTAGTTCCTGTCCTAAGCATCAGTTTTCTCATTTAATCCTAACTACAATATTATGCGATAGGATACATATTACTTCCCCACTGAAATTTTGCCAATTGTCCACATTACATCCTTTATAGGAAAATAATCCAGTTCTGAATCACACATTGCATTGAGTTGTCAAGTCTCCTTTATCTTCTTCAGTACAGAGCACTTCCTCATTCCTTATTTTGTGATTAAGTGATTATAGATGACTGATTTTAGAGAAAGTCACTCAATTTAGGTTTCTCTGATGTTTTCCTGTAATATTTAGTTTTTGCATCTTTCAGGAGAGATCTCTTAAATGTTGATCTATAGTCTTATTACACTCTATAAGATTACACACACTTTTGGTTTTTTCCCATTACAATTGATGTTCATTTCAACCTCTTGATGAAGAGGATGTCCTTTGGTCTTCCCCATTTTAAGATTACTCTTTTGCTCTTTATAATTAGTTAAGTGTTTTTTGGTAGACTTACTAAGGTAACTAAATTTCCCACTTCCTGTCAAACATTTAACTTGTGTCATAACACCCTATGCTGATCTTTCTTCTACACAAAAATGTTCCTTGTCCTTCATTTTGCACCAATATTTTGCACCATATAAACATCATTTCCCCTTATGGACACTCTTTGCACTTGATTGTGCTCCAATAGTTTGTTCTGCATAAACATAGCTCTCTGCTCTCACCCTGACACCTACCTTAGTCCCCCTAATGGTCTGGGAGCTGAATTGTTAAGAAAAGAGGAGGTAATCAAGAGAACATAACCACCAATTGACCTGTGAGCTGGACCCAGGCAATTGGAAGCCACTTACCCCCTCCCCACCCTTAAAAATGTATATTTTTCCCACCATTTCCATGGGGAGAGCCATTTTCAAGGTCATAATCTTGGGAGAACGATATGTTGTTGAGACCATCTGGACAGTATATGTGATTAAAACCAGTTAAGGCCTCTATATAAATGTTTAAGATTCTGGCAGCTTGGTGTGGAGATTTACTCATCTTGCAGCTGCCCATGATGGGCCTTGTATGTCTGTTCCCCTGCTTATTAAACCTGCCACCTCCCAATCTGGAGTGGTCTGCTTTCTTCATTCTCTCCTTGTCCACTGTGTATAGGGGGGCAATTTGTGAACCAACAGAGGGAAAGAACACGAATAATCATTCTATTGTAAAGATGAAGGACAATATAGTATGATGGAGGAAAATTGAGATATAGATACTTGACTCAAGGTTTTTTACTCCTTTGTTCAACAAATTCATTGACTGCTGGGGAGACAATAATGAAGAATGGACCCTTTATGCTGGTAGATCAAAATGTGATAAATTTAATTCCTTCTTTGTCATGCACAGGGTACTTTATCTAGACAATTTCCTCTCCTTCTCCCAGCAACTGTTGCCTTAGCTGAAAAGAAAGGTTTTCTAGAGGATTCTCTATAGTCTTTTGTTGTTTTGATGATCTTTGTTTTACTGAAGGTCAGTGAAAAGGTCCTGTTGTAGAAGCTGTGTTTCTCCTGACCAGCATTTATGGCTTTTTAAATAGCCGTCTCATTTTATATCTAAATTAAGTTACCGATAGCATTGAAAATAAAATCAATTTTTCTTTATCATTATTCTTGCAATTGGATACCTCTGTGACTTTTATGACTTCATTATATCAAATAGAAGTAGGACCTGTTATTCGATTTTCAGCTTATAGTGGGAGGAAAATCTAGGATATATGGTAATTCAATTATATGTTCAGCAAGTGAGGAAATAACTACAGTATTGGTCTTTGGATCCACTGTGACCGAATTTAGGCATAAAACTCCATTTATTATCTGGCTGCCAGAAGACCACATATTAACTGATGGACCATGATGGTATCTTGGGTTTGCAAGGGTTTATCAATCTGGTGCCAGTTTAAGTTCTTCTTTTTCTCGGTGCATAATCACTCAGTAAATGGCTGCATTCTATTTGGAGAATTCTTTGAAGAAGAAAACTTAAAGTACATGGTTGTGACATTGTTGTAGGGTCTTTTCTCAATGGATCCCAGCCTTCAAACAAGGTATTCTGGTCTATAAACTGAGTTAAAAGCCAGAAATCTCCATGTTGGCCACCAGGTGATAGATCTAAATAATAACATAACAATTGTGAGAGGTCTAAATCATAAACAAACTGCTGGTTGAAATATAGACTGTCAGAAATAAATGGAGACTTAAGAATAAAAAAATAAATTAAAAAAAAATCTTTAAAAAAAAAAAAGAAAGAAATGGAGACCATGTTACTGGAAGTTGAAAGAAAGAAATTGTGGCAGAAAGCTTAGCAGAATTATGTCCTATAGTTATGTGAAAAGCAGAATATGTCAGTGTTTACCTTGGATATTTAGCTAAGAAGATTTTCATGTAAAATGTTAAGGAAGTGGTCTGGATTATTACTGCTGCTTGTAGTAAAATAAGAGACTGAAGAAAGAACTGTTAAGCAATTAAAAAACAAAACAAAAACAGATCTTGATGATTTGGGAAATTCTCAGTCTATCCAGATTGCAAAAGATACTAAAATTAAGAGATTCACTGTTAGTAAAGTCTGTTCTGTAGAGAAAGCCAAGTGGGAGCCTGAAAAATCCTTTGCTAGTGCCTCAGAAGAATCAGTAAGTCAAAGCATTCAGTCACAAAAAGGGCTTTTTAAAGAGAGTAGGCATGCAATTCGGGTATACCCAAAGCTATCTCAGCAGGAGCCAGGAATAGAGATGAAATTCTCCAGGAATGATCTGTGGAGGAGCCTCATGTCTAATGGCATGAATCTCATGACATACATGGGAAACTAACAGAGTTCTCATAGCAGTAATGCTGCCAGCTTGAACTGAAACGGATAAAAAGAGAATAAAATGAAAACAGGACGCCAGACTCACAAAATTATACAGGCAGTAAACAGGCTGATAAAATTAGCTTCAAACATGTACTAGCCTTCACTAAATAGGAAAGACGACTCTAGGTTGGAGCCACAGACTCAGATGGAGGAGCCCTGATCTACAGAAGATTATCTCCAGACCTTGAAACCTAATGGAGTTTGCTCAGCTGGATTCAAAATTACTTGGGATTGTGTCATCTTTTGCCTTCAATTTTCTCCCCTTTTGAACAAGAATGATTTATCCTATGACTATCCAGCTACTGTAGTTGGGAGGCAGATGACTTTTCTGATTTTACACCTCCACACATAGAGAAGAATTTTGTTTGGGGATGGATCATACCCAGAATCTCAACCATACCTGATTTTGAAGATTTAATTGATGAGATTTGAGACATTTGCATTAATGAGATTTAGATGAGATTTTGAACTTTGAAGTGACACTGTTAAATGTTGAAACTTGTGAGGATGTTGGGAGGGGGTGAATGTATTTTGTATATGGAACAGTAAAAAAATCTGTGCCAGTCAGAGTATTGACTCTGATAGGGTAAATAATACTCTCTCTAAAAAATGGCCATGTCCTACTCCATTAAACCTGTGAATATGTTAGCTTACATGGCACAAAGGGACTTGTATATATGGTTATATTAAATAAGAATGTTGGGATAGACAAATTCTTCTGTATTATTGATGTAAATCCAATATAATTACACGGGTCCTTATAGGGGAGGCAAGAAGAACAGAGTAAAAGAAGGATGTATCACTATGGAATCAAAGGGAGATAAGACGTAGTGATCAAAGCAGAGGTCAGAGACAGAGAAAAAGTGAGATTTGAAGATGTTTTTCTGCTGGCCTTGAAGATGGAGGATGGGTCCATGAGCCAAGGAACAACAGTGGACCTTAAACATTGGAAAAGGCAAGGAATAGATTCTCCTCCAGAGGCTCTGAAGAGAAATACAGCCCTGCCAAACCTTGATTTTAGGACTTTTGACCTCCAGGACTATAATATAATAAATATATATTGCTTAAAGTCACTAAGTTTATGGTAATTTGTTAAAGTAACAAAGAGAAACTAATATACACTTCAAGTAATACTTTAAAAATTTGCCCATTTTTTTTTCATTTCTAGGGGCATTGTAATTGGTTAACTATTTCAAAACATCTCAGTGGGTCAAGACATTCTGATTGCCACTTTGTCACTGCTGCCTGTTATAGTATATGTGACAACCCTGTCATTGGCACTGATGCACTCCCTGTCCCTCAGTCTCTCCTGTCACAATCCCATCAGCACCACTGACGTCAAGGAGAACATCTCTATGGTGGTATCTGCTGTCATACACATCCTACAGAAGTAGCTCTCAAAGAGCTTTTCTGGAATATTAGTGCTCCTTTCACTAATTATTTTTAAATGCCTTAGTGAAAGAAATGTTCTCTATACCCTCTTGGAAGATATAATGGGGAGGGCGATGTATAGTTTATCTATGATGAATGAACTCAAATATTCCCATTTTCCAAAGTTTGGGATTCTGTCCTCTACATTATGTCAGGGAGTTCTGGTATCTCAACTTCATTAAATGAAGACTACTATTGAATTCTAACTTTAGTCAATCAACTGTCAAAAATTTTAAACTTATGGCTTCAAAAATCTAGCACACAAAATCTAGAATCTCTGGTAAGTATAATCTTGAGTAAATTTTGTCCAATTCATTGTACATATTCTATTTTCCTTGGTCTAATGACCTTAGAATCTATTCCCACATATAGTTAATATATTTTGTGCCATATATTTTATGACAATATAAATTAGAAGAAAAATTTTTATTACTATTTAATATAAGCTACTTCTAGAGTCAGAATTTGAATTTTTCCCCCTGAAACATACTTAAATCTGACTCTAGATAAGAGTCTGGTGGCAGGAATTAATTGTGTTGAGTTTTGCAGAGGATAAGTACCTCCTTATAAGATACTCATCCCAGGGTGAGTTATTGAAGGGTATCTAAGTAAAGGAAACCAAATACACTGAGTCACAAGAAGTGGGTATACTTCTACTCGGAAGGGAGACTCAGAGAAGCCTGTGGGTTCCAGATTATCAGTTTTATCTGAATTCATCTGGATGATCTTCTTCCAAGTCTCATGGTCTCAGTACTTAGTAACGTGTATTTTTCAGTATTTTTCACATTAGGGGATTTGTGGGGCTGTGAATTGGTCACAAGTTAGGTTCCGTAGGAAGCAAAGTTTCAGATGACTATTAGAATGCAGTGCAATTATTAGAGAATGCCTGTGGCATCAACATGTGTGGAAGGTAGGGGAAAGAAGCCAGATTAGATCTCAGCCAACCCATGGAGAGCTTTGGACCTAAGACACCTCTTCAGTATTATACCAAGGTGAAATAAGAGGACCTGGTCTTAATACACTGGCATCAATCAGTCACTGGAAATGCAGAATTTCTCTAAAATGAGGCCTGACCTTGGGAGAGGCATTTGTCTTCAGTCAAGGTATTCTCCAAAGAGAATGATACAGCTGATGCCCCTCCTCTAGCACTGAGAGCAGCTGTGAGAATAAGGTCTTGATTCCTCAAGGGAGATCTTGGGTGGCACATCAAAGCATCCACCACAAAAATCAACTTACGTAGCAGTTCTGCAACACATACAATTACAATTTCAGTGAGATCAGCCTTGAAGCTACAAAACTAAGAGATTCCTTTAGGGTCAGGATAGAAGCGGTCTAATTTTCTGCCCAAGATTTGAGCTGTGAGTTTAAAGACCTAAACTGACTCTTTTTATTTTCCTCCATTTGATTTCAGTGCAGTCAAGAGCAGTATCTCACTTTACTGTCCTTGTAGTCACTGTTGTGCCACAATAGCTAATAACATAATAGCTTTTTGGTCCCTCCAGGAACTTGTTTCAGTAAGGACATTATCACAATCAACCATAGATGATAATTTGATTAATTAATGCCACTGCTTGACATGATTCTTAGCATCCTATTTCCCATTTTCAAGGAGCTTGCTTTTGTGGTTAAGCCCAAGGACACAATCAAACCAATCACAAAAAGCCCATCTTTGAGTGTCTGGGTCCTGGAGCCTTCCTGGTACTAATTTTTATATCACTCAGGATTTCTGTCAGGAGACAGAGATTTAATATAAAATAGAGAATTTAATATAAATAAATGCTTTCCAGGACTGGAAAAGCAAAGAGAAAACACTAAGTTAGTATAGAAGGAGTAACTTCAGAAAGCAGCTTTTGTGTTCAGGGTCAGGGAAGATTGGGGAAAAAACTATTATTAGAATTAAGAAACATAGAAGACAGTTCCTATAAAGTTGGGATTCAAATATAGAGGAGGACTCCTGTTCTACCAGGGCCAGGAGCACAGGGTCTTGGGCAAAGTCCCCTGCTGAGCTGGGCTGTAGACAGCTACTGCTAGTATCCTTAAAAGAGTATGATGAGGCTGGTCTGCAATGTGGGGCGGGGGGTGGGGGGGAATGGATATAGCTGTTGTTGCCAGAGTAAAGGACTACCTGATTGATACTAATAGGAAACAAAATAGCAAGCAGCAAATCCCATCTCTTTAGGCCTTCCAGTCTCCCTCTAGCTCTGCCCAGGGCAAAGCCAAACAGGGAGTGAGCTGGCAAAATGGAAATGTGATTTGCAGAATCTCAGCTTTAGCATCACAAAGAGAAGAGAGGTAAGTCTGAAGCTAAAAGACAACATATGATTCATGAAGGAATCATATGGAAAAGTTAAAATAGAGACAATGTGTTTATATATATGTAAGAAATATTTTTTAGACATCTTTTATGGAATGTGGAAGTTGTGGACTCAGCAACTTTCTCCCTTGCCTCCTACTCCTATAAAGTCTAGAAATCAAAATCCTTGGCTCTCACTCTCCCTTGCAATTCCAAGATGTCATTTCACTTAGTTCTGACCAATGAGGACACAATAACATACATTTAAAAAATGCAGTCTTACTTTTTGCTCTTCATCATTTCCTTCCATCCTTTGTAACTCAGATATAAATCTCCAACATCATTTAGGGACTATAAATTCACCAACTTGAGGATGAGACTTAAATGACTGGCAGAGCAGAAGATGAGTTTGGGTCCCTGATGGTACCTTTGAGCCATTGTACTACCTAAATCCCAACTTCTTGTTTTGCCAGATAATAAACCTACATTTTATTTAAGCTGCTTTGGTCAGGTTTTCTATTATTACCTACAAACCTTAAGGGTTTTTTTTGTTTTTAAAGATTTTATTTATTCATTTGAGACAGAGAGATACAGAGAGAGAGCTTGAGCAGGGGGAAAGGCAGAGGGAGAGGGGAGAAGCAGACTCCCCGCTGAGCCAGGAGCCTGACATGGGACTCGATCCCAGGACCCTGAGAACATGACTTGAGCCAAAGGCAGACGCTTAACCATCTGAGCCACCCAGATGCCCCTAGGAACCCAAATCTTAATTAATGAGTTGTGAAAGGCTCCAGTAATTTAGAGGTAATTGATTTATAGTCTATTCCTGGACACATATATTTTACATGGTAACATTTTAAGAAATTCAGGGGTGGTTGTTTTGTTTTTGTTTTGTTTGTTCAAAGTCATAAATTAACCTAGGTTATCTTGGAAAATTACTAAATCTTTCTAGGTCCAAAATCTTCCCATTTATAAAATTTGCTGTAGATGTTGATGAAGTCAGATTATCAATTATATATTAAATTCGAGTTTCCTCTTGAGTAGGAAAGGATGGAATAAGCAAATGCTGAAGTAACAGAGCTGAGGACCACAAAGCATTGTTGAAATCCATAAAATGGCATGAAAAGTATAAAAACAACATGTCATACATGGAATTAAGCATATGGAAAGCACTACAACACTCATGTGTTAGTGTCAGCGACAAAGAACCAAATTGAAAGGTCAACCGTAGAATTCTGGCTTCAGGTCCAACATGTAAAGTGTTAAGAAGTCCTCACTACCCACCTTGCAATGACAACAACAAAAAAAATCTGACTTTCAGTGACTTTTCTTGGACACAACATAGAATTGAGGTCACAGGGCAAACTGACACCTGAAATCTGGAAAGACAAGTGCTTCCACACAGATAAAGTAACTGAGACCT
The DNA here is from genome assembly GCF_002201575.2 of Neomonachus schauinslandi. NCBI lineage: Eukaryota > Metazoa > Chordata > Mammalia > Carnivora > Phocidae > Neomonachus > Neomonachus schauinslandi. Next base: position 61,157,338 of record NC_058413.1, on the reverse strand, counting down.
TCTGGAACAGAAACTGCTGGAGGAACGGACAAATGATAATTTTTTTTTTTAAAGGTTTTATTTATTTGACAGAGAGACACAGCGAGAGAGGGAACACAAGCAGAGGGAGTGGGAGAGGGAGAAGCAGGCTTCCCGCTGAGCAGGGAGCCCGATGCGGGGCTCGATCCCAGGACCCTGGGATCATGACCTGAGCCGAAGGCAGACGCTTAACGACTGAGCCACCCAGGCGCCCCCGGACAAATGATAATTTTAACTGGGTGATGGATATTAAGGAGAGCATGTGATGTAATGAGCACGGGGTATTATATAAGACTGATGAATCACAGACCTGTACCTCTGAAACCAATAATACATTATATGTTAATTAAAAAAATAAAGTAAAAAAAAGTGTTATATAAAAAAATGATAATTTTAATGAATTTTTGGAAACTGATTGTGGGCTGGTATGAGAGTAAGAAAGAAAATCCTGGGAGGGCCACAATTTGGGGGTCCTCTACAGTAACATAGTGTTTTTATCCAGAAACACCAGTTCCTCATATTGAGGATATGAGAAAGATTCCCTCATGGTCTTGGGATAAGGAGGGAAAGAGTAAACACTGTGAAATAACCACAACCTTATTAAAAAAAAAAAAAAATTGAAAAGCCTATGATCCAGTTCAAGTGGTTTGAACAGAGCACAGTTCTGAAACTGGATCCCACGTGGGGAGAGAGTGTTACTCCCAACTCCAGCAGCACGAGCCTTTCTGTCTCATTTAAGGGAGGACAAAACTAAAAAATAAATAAACAAAACTTTAAAAACACAGTCAAGACTTCTGGTTTCAACTCCACAATGCAGAGCTTAGAAGCTGTCATTCTTGTCCTTAGAATGAGAAAGAAAAAAAGTGAACAAACTGAAAATCAATGTCTTTTCTTGGACCCATTGGAGAACTGAAATCACAAAGGCAAACCACTACTAAAATCTGGATACAAAGGCTAACAAAGAATCACAGCTGAGATCAGTTTACCCAGAATAGGGCCAGTGGCATCATAAACTGGTAGGAACGTTTAAATAGTCATTTTGTCAAATTGCTGGAGGCTGTGTGGAGTGGTGTAAGAATACAAATTTGGGGGGGCCCTCAGTCTCAGGATAGCCCTCACTTTCATGGCTTTTTACCTCCAGAAACCTCACCAGGTTCTTAAGGTGAAAAGCCAAAAATGATACCCTTGGGGCTCTGGCATGGGGAGGGGAAAAATAACCATTGTGAAATACTCCCAGAGCATTCTCCATAATAAAGACCAGGTAAAAACACTTTACCAGAGCCTTATCCAACCTGAGGGACTATCAGTTTTTTGTCCACAGCCCCCTCTAGCCTTTCTATCTCACCTGTGGGGGAAAAATGTAAGTTACGATACCATGGTTAAGGTCACAGCCCAGGTACACAGACCCACTATAAAACTGAGATCCAATTGTAACATTATAGAATAATATACCTCTCCAACACCTTACCACCACCACCAAAACTCCAGTATAATAACAGAGGATTAAAGCTGATAGAGCTGCAAGGTGCAGACTCTATTTAAGGGGTTTTCAAGGAAGGAAGTTTAAAGGGAAAAGAACAAAAACAAGGACTCTAGAGGAATTCGAAGCTTCTAGAATCTATGTAGGTATAGAAAAAACTAAACACAGCTCAGCTTTAGCCAGGTTAACATAAAATTTTACAATAAAGGTTTATTTACTTCAATTTCTATTACCTGAGATGTCATGTCTAGCTTTAAACAATAAATTGAAACATGCAAAGGCAAAGGAAAAAAAAAAAAACAGTTTTAAAGTTCAAAGAAAAGCATCAGATCTGGCTCAGATATAATGAAGATTTTGGAATTATCAGGCAGATGTTTACAATAACTACTGTTAGTAGATTAGGAATGCTAAAATAAAAAGTAGACCACATACCTGCTTGGAAGAACTCCCAATGGCCAATGCTGGAACAATTTGAGACGCCTGGGTGGCTCAGTCGTTAAGTGGCCGCCTTTGGCTTGGGTCGTGGTCCCAGGGTCCTGGGATCGAGCCCCACATCGGGCTCCCTGCTCAGTGGGAAGCCTGCTTCTCCCTCTCCCGCTCCCCCCTGCTTGTGTTCCATCTCTCGCTCTTGCTGTCTCTTTCAAATAAATAAATAAAATATTTTTAAAAATTAATAATGTATAGATTATATCATGAAGTATAAAATAAATACCCATGAGTCTATCCTGATATAAATAAATGATTGAATAAATACATAAATGGGGAGAATAGATAAATGCCATATAGAGAGTTCCACATAATTTTATATACATGCTTCCCCCTCAAGGAGGTGGAACATAACTCCCACCTCCCAAGTATGAGCTGTGAATAGTGACTTTATTCAAGGAATACCTCACTAATAGGGGGGAAAAGAGTAACTGCACAGTGGAGACACTAAAAAAGCATTACCTCAACCAGATGATCAAAGTTAACATCAACAATGATAAATCAAGTTGATAATATGTACCTTTGACATGATGTTTTGAAAATGGCATTTTACTTTTGAGGTCTTCATAAAAACTCATATCCCAGTCTTATCATGAAAAGAATATCAGAAAATCCCCCTTAAAGGACATTCTATAAAAATACCTGACCAATAACCTTCAAAACTGTCAAGGTCATCAAAAACAAGGAAAGTCTGAGAAACCGTGACAGACAGCCAAAGGGGGACATGACAACTAATTTTAATATGGTATCCTGTAACAGAGAAAAGACATTAGGTAAAAACTAAGAGAATGTGAATGAATTATGGACTTCCCTTAACAATAACATATTGATATTATTTACTTAGTGTGACAAATATACCACACTAATATAAGATATTAACAGTTAGGAAAACTGGGTGTGTTTGTATGGAAATTCTGTTCTCATAGGTGATTTTTTTTTTTTTTTGTAAATTTAAAACTTCTTAAATTAAAAGTTCATTTTAAAAAGTCAATCTACTTAAAGATTATCATAATCTGGAATATTCTCCAGTCTATTCATAGGGGTGTTATGAGTTTTATTCCTTTAAGATTATTTTTTGTTGTTTAAATAATTTGCAAAAAAATTATTCTTAGCTCTGAAGAGAAAAGCAAGATGAAAGAAGTTGATGTCCCTATGAAGCTAAAATTTTATGTAGTACGAGGATGATAAGGAGAGGGGGATCAAGGAGAAAATAAATTGATAATGGTAACACATACTCAAATTCTTCATGTAAATGCAAAAACTATGTTGCAATTAAAATTCAGTAAGATGATACAGTAAGACTGTCTTTTCTTTCTTTCTTTCTTTCTTAAGATTTTTATTTATTTGAGAGAGAGAGATAGAGAAACAGCATGAGAGGGAAGAGGGTCAGAGGCAGAAGCAGGCTCCCCACTGAGCTGGGAGCCCGATGTAGGACTCGATCCCAGGACTCTGGGATCATGACCTGAGCCAAAAGCAGTTGCTTAACCAACTGAGCCACTCAGGTGCCCCTTTATTTTTTTTTAGATTGGTGCATGCCATTTCCTCAGAGTACTATTTCTTATGTTTATTAACAATCCCAAATATATTTAGGTTTCTATACTGTATTATTTTTGTGTTTCTTTTGTAAGAAGAAACTTGGCAAACATAGTGCCAAGTTTTAAGAGCGTAGGAGACTCAAATCTATAAATAAGTGAAATCATATGGCGTTTGTCTTTTTCTGTCTGACTTCTTTCACTTATAAGACCCCAGGTCCCTCCATGAATCTCTGTGTTGTACACCTGAAACTAATGTGAATACTCAAATTTAAATACACAGATAAATAAATGCTACCCCATAAAGTATAATTTGAATCACACATGCAAAAAAAGTGTAGGGGACTAGAGTTCAAAAAGTTTGAGAACTGTTGACCTAAATCATGTATTTCTTAAATATCTTCTAAAAGACAAATTATGTTATCTCTCAAACCTTTGTGCTTGTTCAAGCAGCCTATTTTATTTTTACTAGCTCCCAGTAGTTAAGGATGTGCTGAAACCTGTCAATATTCCCAAGGGAAGGATCTCAGCATGTAGATTCAGGCTGTTTGGAAGCCAGACCCCCAGGCAGCAACTTTTAAAAGTATGCAAAGTCCGGGGTGCCTAGGTGGCTCAGTCAGTTAAGCTTCTGCCTTCAACTCGGGTCATGATCCCAGGGTCCTGGGATGGAGCCCCATGTCAGGCTCCCTGCTCAGTGGGGAGTCTGCTTCTCTCTCTGCCTCTGCTGTTCCCCCTGCTTCTTCTCTCTGTGTCAAATAAATAAATAAAATCTTTTAAAAAAAGTATGCAAAGTCCTATGGGACTGCAAGTGTTAAGCCCCACCCCATTGGCCTGGAGATCTGGTAGCGTCTCTGGGGTGGCAGTCACAAAACTCAGAAGCTCCGGATGAGTGTGTAAGCTCCTTTCTGGGAGATACCAGTGAGCTGGAGCAAGGCAGAGGGAGAGCCCAAGATGGTGTCCACAGCCTACGTTCCTTGAGAGCAGCTCCATCATCTACTAATATGTGCCAAACACGAAGCCTGCCCTTCAGGCCAAAGATCCAGGACAAGCCAAGAGACCCCCTTCACAGAAAGACTGGGGGGATGCCTTAATGTACTGTCTGCAAAGTGCCCTGGGGTTGGCAGTTTGTCAAGAACCATCACTTAGTTTGGCAAAGCCTTGTGGGACCCAGGAATGCAAGCCCCCCCGGTCACCAGAGCCAGGCAATTAAGTTATGTCCCCTGGGTGGCACTGCAAAACCTGGGATGCCAGGTACCTGCTGTGTGTAAAGCTCCCCTCCAGAGACACTCTGGACTCTGGAATACTGCAGAAAGCAAGCAGAAGATAGCATTCCTCCTCCCTGTCCTGTGGAAAGGGTATCCTCAGCCCCTACATGTGTATTTAATTAGAAGCCTCCCTCTCAGGCTGCAGCCATCACGGTTAACTAATAGGCGTCCTTCACAGAAGGACTGTGTTCCTGGCCCTGTTGCCTCCTGCTGTGCCCTGAGGATGGTAGCTGTTTCAGAACGTTTTGTCTTTTGGTTACATCCTATGGGACCCACCAGCATAAACTCCACTGGCTGCTCAGTGTAGAGGGGTCCCCTGGTAACAGCTGCAAATATTGGGGCACCAGACAGGTGTGTGATCTCCTTTCCTGTTGACAATGATTATGCAGTCCCATGGAACCAAGAACCCAAGCTTCCCTGGCCTCCAGAGCTGGGTAGTCAAGCAGAGTCTCCTGGGCCACAGCTGTAAAGATCAGGTCAGTGGCCGCAAAGGTCGGGTCAGTGGCTACAAAGGTCAGGGCTGCAGCTGCAAGGTCGGGGCACCAGACACACACATAAAAGCTTCCTTCTGGAAGATACTGGTGCTCGGGAGCACGGCCAAGGGAGAGCGTGGAAATGGCACCCGCCAGCCTCCATCCCTGCAGGGTGCACCAGGAAGCTCCTAGATGTGTGTGCTAAATTAGATGTCTGCCTCTCAGGCTAATGCATTCAGATAAACTGAGGAGCCTCCTTTTCTTCAAGTCTGGGCGCTATCAGCTGCCTCTGAGCTGGATCCTGGAGCAGGTAAGTGCTGTCCTTTGAGCGCCCTTTTGGAGCTGTGTCCCGGATGGCTACCGCATGGGATCTTGAGACACGGGACCTTTGGTTTTCAAAGTTAGATGTTTGGCGGCCTGTCTCTCAGGTGCAGGTGCTAAATGTTGAGGTCCCTGGTGTGGAGATCTAACACTGCACTCCTCAGGGAGAGGTTCCAGCTTTTAAATTTTCTCTTGGTTGTGGGTTGTTGCTGGGAATGGGGTTTATGATGAGATTGTGTCCCAGGTTCCCATACCTACTTCAATGTAGTTTTTCTTCTCATTCGCTGGATGTGTAGTTGTTGCTCAGCCAGACTTTAGGGTTTTCTAAGAGGAAATTATTCCATGTGTGGCTGTAGACTCAGTGTATCTGTGGAGGAGGTGAGTTCGGGATCTTCCTATGTTGCCATTTTCAACCAGAATCTCTAAATGTCTATTTTTGATAGAGTGATCATGAAAGTTCTCTGTGACACTGAACTTCTATCAGAAAGGTTAAAAAAAAAAAAAAAGCCAGTTGTGCAAAAATTTACCATAAGGAGTAATTTCAGGCAATAGGAAGAGATACTACATGAATCCTAGGGTGAGAATGAGCTTGTATTGTTTGAAAAAGAGTAAGAAGGGTAGTGTGGTTGGAGAAAAATGTGAGACACAGAGAACTAAGAGAGAGAGAAATGTGAAGGGAGGTGAGGAAGGCTCAGATGGAGAGAAAGAGAAGAGAAATAGGAATGAGCTCAAAGATGTGAGCTGAAGGTGTATCTTGTTAAAGTATGAAAGTAATATTTGATTTTCATTCTTGAGTGCAATAGGTAACTTTTTAAGAATTTTAAGCAAGTGTATTAAGTAGCTCCAAATGAGTATATTTTGGACTGTTGTACCTTTTTAAAAAACTCATTATGTTTCATAATTTTTGATAGTCATCAGTGCTTACCATGCTCTTTGTCTTTTGCACCCCTTTGGAGGCAATGACATATCAAGGCTGATTAGAATTATATGTATGACAAGAGTAAATAGGCTGTAAATGAGCTCTTAAGGGGGGCGGAGCAAGATGGCGGAGGAGTAGGAGACCTGGATTTCGTCTCCTCTCAGGAATTCAGCTGGATAGGGATCAAACCATTCTGAACACCTACAAACTCAACAGGAGATCGAAGAAAAGAATAGCAACAACTCCCTGAACAGAAAAGCGACCACTTTCTGGAAGGTAGGACGTGCGGAGAAGTGAATCCAAGGTGATATTCCGGAGGATAGACGGCGGGGGAGGGGCCTCCATCAGCCGCTTCTGGCAAGTGATAGAGCCGCGGAGTGCAAAATCGGAACTCTTAAAAGTCTGCTCCGCCGAGGGACGTCACTCTGGTGGCTAAGCGGGGGGTGGAACCCTCCGGGACAGTGTGGTCTCAGGACACTTGGGGTCACAGAAAGACTGGGGGTGCCTGAGTGTGGCAGAGCTCCCAGGTAACGGAGCAGAGAAGCCGGCTGCAGAGGCGGAGCCCAGGCGCAGACTCTCAGCTCAGGGTTGCCATAAACCGTGATCCGCAGCACAGTCGGGCCCCTGCTCCTCCAGGAGGGACCCAACAAGTGGCAGACCCGGGGAGACTCCCCTTCCTCCCCCGGGAGGAGCCGCGCGGGAGTGCACCACAGGGATCTGCTGGGTTTGGAGACTCCACCTGGGGTCGGGTGCCAGAGATAGAAACGTGCGGTCACAGGCCAGGTGAGCACGGAGTGCAGTCGGAGACCGGGGAGACGGGAGTGACTGACGGCTTTTCTCTGGGGGCTCACTGAGAAGCGGGGCCCTGAGTTCTCGGCTCCTCCGGGGCGGAGATTGGGAGGCCGCCATTTTCACTCTCCGCCTCCAAAGCTGTACGGAAAGCTCGCAGGGAACAAAAGTCCCGGAGAGCAAACCCGAGCAGATTACTTAGCTGGGAGGGGGCAAGGGCGGGGCAATTCCGCCTCCGGCAGAGACATTTGGAAACCAACGCAACAGGCACCACCCCAGAAGATCAGCGAGAACTGCCAGCCAAGAACAAGTATACCGATCAATGAGAACGGCAGAATTCCAGCGCTAGGGGAATACTGCACATAGAATTCATGGCTTTTTTACCATGATTCTTTAGTCTTTCAAAGTTAATTTTTTTTAACTGTCTTTTTTTCTTTTTTTTTTTTGAATTTTTCTTTTTCCCTTTTTCAACCAACATCTTATCAATCCCTTTTTTTAAAAAAAACATTTTTATTTTTCATTTTTAGAGTCATATTCTATCCCTTCATAGTAGTTACCCGTATTTTTGGCTTATATATATAAGCTGTTCTCTCTTTAAAATTTTGAGATAGTTTCTTCTAACAGTTAAAATATACCCTAAATCTCTAGTATATGGTGTTTTCTATTCCCCTGCCTCATCACATCCTCTCCCTTTTTTTTTTCTTTTTTCTTTTTTAAATCCTCTTCTTTCTTTTTTCCAACAACTTCTTATCAATTCCTTTTATAAAATTTTTTATAATTTCCATCTTTACAGTCATATTCCATCCCTTCATCATATCAACCCTTATTTTTGTACATATATACGTTTTTCTTTCTTTAAAATTTTGGGAGGCACTTTCTTCTAAAAGACCAAAATACACCCCAAATCTAGTGTGTGGCACTGATCTATATACCAGCCTGATCATATTTGATCACATTCTGTTTTTTGTTGTTGTTGTTGTTGTTTTGTTTGTTTTTTTATGTTTTTCTTTTTCTTTTTTTTCTTTTTCTTTTTTCTCTCTTCCCCTTTTCCCACTGCTTCAGATCTTTTATGATTTGTTTAGAGTATATTTTCTGGGGACGTTGTTACTCTGCTAGCATTTTGTTCTCTCATTAATCTATTCTACTCTGCACAAAATGACAAGACAGAAAAAATCACCTCAAAAAAAAAGAACAAGAGGTAGTACCGACTGCCAGGGACCTACTCAATACGGACATTAGTACAATGTCAGATCTAGAGTTCAGAATCATCACTTTAAAGATACTAGCTGGGCTTGAAAAAAATATGGAAGTTATTAGAGAAACCCTTTCTGGAGAAGTAAAAGAACTAAAATCCAACCAAGTAGAAATCAAAAAGGCTATTAATGAGGTGCAATCAAAAATGGGGGCGCTAACTGCTAGAATATATGAGGCAGAAGAGAGAATCAGTAATATAGAAGATGAAATGATGGAAAATAAAGAAGCTGAGAAAAAGATAAACAACTACTGGATCACGAGGGCAGAATTGGAGAGATAAGCGATACCATAAGACGAAACAACATTAGAATAATTGGGATCCCAGAAGAAGAAGAAAGAGAGAAAGGGGCAGAAGGCATAATGGAGCAAATTATAGCAGAGAACTTCCCTAATTTGGGACAGGAAACAGGGATGAAAATCCAGGAAGCACAGAGAACGCCTCTCAAAATCAATAAAAGTAGGTCAACACCCCGACATCTAAGAGTAAAACTTATGAGTCTCATAGACAAAGAGAAAATCCTGAAAGCAGCTCGGGAGAAGAGATATGTAACCTACAAGAGTAGAAACATTAGATGGGCAACAGACCTATCCACAGAGATCTGGCAGGCCAGAAAGGATGGGCAGGATATATTCAGAGCACTAAATGAGAAAAATAGGCAGCCAAGAATACTATATCCAGCTAGGCTGTCATTGAAAATAGAAGGAGAGATAAAAAGCTTCCAGGACAAACAAAAACTAAAGGAATTTGCAAACACAAAACCAGCCCTACAGGAAATCTTGAAAGGGGTCCTCTAAGCAAAGAGAGACCCTAAAAGCAACATAGACCAGAAAGGAACACAGACAATATACGGTAACAGTCACCTTACAGGCAATACAATGGCACTAAATTCCTATCTTTCAATAGTTACCCTGAATGTAAATGGGCTCAATGCCCCAATCAAAAGACACAGGCTTTCAGACTGGATTAAAAAACAAGACCCATCGATATGCTGTCTGCAAGAGACTCATTTTAGAACCAAAGACACCCCCAGATTGAAAGGGGGTGGAAAACCATTTACCATGCTAATGGACACCAAAAGAAAGCTGGGGTGGCAATCCTTATATCAGACAAATTAGATTGTAAACCAAAGACTGTAATAAGAGATGAGGAAGGACATTATATCCTACTTAAAGGATCTATCCAACAAGAAGATCTAACAATTATAAATATCTATGCCCCGAACATGGGAGCAACCAATTATATAAGGCAATTAATAACAAAAGCAAAGAAACACATCGACAACAATACAATAATAGTGGGGGCTTTAACACCCCCCTCACTGAAATGGACAGATCGTCTAAGCAAAAGATCAACAAGGAAATAAAGACTTTAAATGACACACTGGACCACATGGACTTCACAGACATATTCAGAACATTCCATCCCAAAGCAACGGAATACACATTCTTCTCTAGTGCCCATGGAACATTCTCCAGAATAGATCACATCCTAGGTCATAAATCAGGTCTCAACTGGTACCAGAAGATTGGGATCATTCCCTGCCTATTTTCAGACCACAATGCTTTGAAACTAGAACTCAATCACAAGAGGAAAGTCAGAAAGAACTCAAATCCATGGAGGCTAAAGAGCACCCTACTGAAGAATGACTGGGTCAACCAGGAAATTAAAGAAGAATTAAAAAAATACATGGAAACCAATGAAAATGGAAACACAACTATTCAAAATCTTTGGGATGCAGCAAAGGCAGTCCTAAGAGGAAAGTATATAGCAATACAAGCCTTTCTCAAGAAACAAGAAAGGTCTCAATTACACAACCTAAACCTACACCTAAAGGAGCTGGAGAAAGAACAGCAAATACAGCCTAAACCCAGCAGGGGAAGAGAAATAATAAAGATCAGAGCAGAAATCAATGAAATAGAAACTAAAAGAACAGTAAAACAGATCAACGAAACTAGGAGCTGGTTCTTTGAAAGAATTAACAAAATTGATAAACCCCTGGCCAGACTTATCAAAAAGAGAAGAGAAATGACCCAAATCAACAAAATCATGAATGAAAGAGGAGAGATCACAACCAACACTAAAGAAATACAAACAATTATAAGAACATATTATGAGCAACTCTATGCCAGCAAATTAGATAACCTGGAAGAAATGGATGCCTTCCTAGAGATGTATCAACTACCAAAACTGAACCAGGAAGAAATAGAAAACCTGAACAGACCTATAACCACTAAGGAAATTGAAGCAGTCATCAAAAATCTCCCAAAAAACAAAAGCCCAGGGCCAGATGGCTTCCCAGGGGAATTCTACCAAACATTTCAAGAAGAATTCATACCTATTCTTCTGAAACTGTTCCAAAAAATAGGAATGGAAGGAAAACTTCCAAACTCATTTTATGAGGCCAGCATTACCTTGATCCCAAAACCAGACAAAGACCCCATCCAAAAGGAAAATTACAGACCAATATCCCTGATGAACATGGATGCAAAAATTCTCACCAAAATACTAGCCAATAGGATCCAACAGTCCATTAAAAGGATTATTCACCATGACCAAGTGGGATTTATCCCTGGGCTGCAAGGTTGGTTCAACATCCACAAATCAATCAATGTGATACAATACATTAACAAAAGAAAGAACAAGAATCATATGATCCTCTCAATAGATGCAGAAAAAGCTTTTGACAAAGTACAGCATCCTTTCTTGATCAAAACTCTTTAGTGTATAGGCATAGAGGGTACATACCTCAATATCATAAAAGCCATCTATGAAAAACCTACAGCGAATATCATTCTCAATGGGGAAAAACTGAGAGCTTTCCCCCTAAGGTCAGGAATACGGCAGGGATGTCCAGTATCACCACTGCTATTCAACATAGTATTAGAAGTCCTAGCCACACCAATCAGATCTGTACTCAGAAAACTATAAAATACTCATGAAAGAAATTGAGGAAGACACAAAGAAATGGAAAAACGTTCCGTGCTCATGGATTGGAAGAACAAATATTGTGAAGATGTCAATGCTACCTAGAGCAATCTACACATTCAGTGCAATCCGCGTCAAAATACCATCCACTTTTTTCAAAGAAATGGAACAAATAATCCTAAAATTTATATGGAACCAGAAAAGACCCCGCATAGCCAGAGGAATGTTGAAAAAGAAAAGCAAGCTGGCGGCATCACAATTCCGGACTTCCAGCTCTATTACAAAGCTGTCATCATCAAGACAGTATGGTACTGGCACAAAAACAGACACATAGATCAATGGAACAGAATAGAGAGCCCAGAAATGGACCCTCAACTCTATGGTCAACTCATCTTCGACAAGGCAGGAAAGAATGTCCAATGGAACAAAGACAGTCTCTTCAACAAATGGTGTTGGGAAAATTGGATAGCCACATGCAGAAGAATGAAACTGGACCATTTCCTTACACCACACACAAAAATAGACTCCAAATGGTTGAAAGACCTCAATGTGAGACAGGAGTCCATCAACATCATAATGGAGAACACAGGCAGCAACCTCTTTGACCTCAGCCGCAGCAACTTCTTCCTAGAAACATTGCCAAAGGCAAGGGGAGCAAGGGCAAAAATGAACTCTTGGGACTTCATCAAGATAAAAAGCTTTTGCACAGCAAAGGAAACAGTCAACAAAACCAAAAGACAACCGACAGAATGGGAGAAGATATTTGCAAATGACCTATCAGAGAAAGGGCTAGTATCCAAAATCTATAAAGAACTCATCAAACTCAACACCCAAAGAACAAAGAATCCAATCAAGAAATGGGCAGAAGACATGAACAGACATTTTTCCAAAGAAGACATCCAAATGGCCAACAGACACATGAAAAAGTGCTCAATATCGCTCGGCATCAGGGAAATCCAAATCAAAACCTCAGTGAGGTACCACCTCACACCAGTCAGAATGGCTAAAATTAACAAGTCAGGAAACGACAGATGTTGGCGGGGATGTGGAGAAACGGGAACCCTCCTACACTGTTGGTGGGAATGCAAGCTGGTGCAGCCACTCTGGAAAACCGTATGGAGGTTCCTCAAAAAGTTGAAAATAGAGCTACCATATGATCCAGCAATTGCACTACTGGGTATTTACCCCAAAGATACAAAAGTAGGGATCCGAAAGGGTACGTGCACCCCGATGTTTATAGCAGCAATGTCTACAATAGCCAAAATGTGGAAAGAGCCAAGATATCCATCGACAGATGAATGGATAAAGAAGGGGTGTTATATATATACAATGGAATATTATGCAGCCATCAAAAGGAATGAGATCTTGCCATTTGCAACGACATGGATGGAACTGGAGGGTATTATGTTGAGCGAAATAAGTCAAACAGAGAAAGACATGTATCATATGATCTCACTGATATGAGGAATTCTTAATCACAGGAAACAAACTGAGCATTGCTGGAGTGGGGGCTGGGGTGGGAGGGATGGGGTGACTGGGTGATAGACACTGGGGAGGGTATGTGCTCTAGTAAGCGCTGTGAATTGTGCAAGACTGTTGAATCTCCGATCTGTACCTCTGAAACAAATAATGCAATATATGTTAAGGAAAAAAAAAAGAAGAAGAAGGAGTTAGCGGGAGGTGAAGAATGAAGCGGGGGTAATTGGAGGGTTAGACGAACCATGAGAGACGATGGACTCTGAAAAACAAACAGGGTTCTAGAGGGGAGGGGGGTGGGAGGATGGGTTAGCCTGGTGGTGGGTATTGAGGAGGGCACATTCTGCATGGAGCACTGGGTGTTATGCACAAACAATGAATCATGGAACACTTCATCTAAAACTAATGATGTAATGTATGGGGATTAACATAAGAATAAAAAATAAATAAATAACTTGTAGGGATTTTGAGTGGGATTGCATTGAATCTATAGATTAATTTGGGAACTGACATCTTGAAAATATTGAGCCTTCCTATTCATGCTCATGGAATATCTTTCCACTTATTAAATCTTTGATTTCTTTTATCAGTGTTTTGCAGTTTTCCTTATATAGATTTTGTACATATTTTTGTAGATTTATACCTAATTATTTAATTTTGGTGCTGATATAAATGGTATTGTGTTTTTAATTTAAAAAATATATATATATAACCTCAATCATGGTAGGGGTTTTGTCTGTTTTGTGTATCAGTGTATCCTCAGTATATCAAATAGTGCCCCACACAGTAAGCCATCAATACATGTTTGTAGAGCAGATTGATAAATGAATGAATGGATTGATGAATTAAATAAACTAATTTTGGATTTTGTAAGGAAATGGATTTTAGTGGGCAAGAGATCAGATTGTTTTCAGTAGTCCAAGAAAGAGGTGGCTTGGTCTGGGGTGCTGATAATGGCATTGGTGAGAAGTAGAAATTTTGGAGTCCATTAGGGAGCCCAGGTGAAATATAAAGACTGACTCTCTGAGGACAAGAAGAAAAGCAAGGAGTATGGATAGTCAACAGATACTAATAGATGAACAGTTGATTGAAGTTGATTCACATATACTTCAAGTAAATATAAAGCAAAATTACTAACTAAATGGAAAAAGGTGAAAAAGGTAAACGAGAAGAAAGGAAAAATTTTAAAAACTTTTTTTTAGAAAGTCAGAAATGAAAAAAAAGAAAAAAGTGAGAAATGGAAAACACTGTCAGTAGGGTAGCATTACTGGTTAGTATAAAGTACCTGAAAGCCCTGAAAATTATGTCCTCTATCAAATGATAAATCTCTTAATCCATAAGCACTTAACAAATCTACTCAGCATAACTTTTTATATTTTTTGACTACTATTTCTTTCTTCTTTTCTTTCCTTTGCTTATTTGAGAAGATGAAATATTTATTTGGGGACAATGCACAACTTCAGAGATATATTTACATATTTTCCATTTAGTTTTATGGCTCTGTTCTTCCTTGGTAGTCAGAATATCATGGGTAATAAAAATTTAAAAATGCAGAATGAAAGCCCAAAATCCTTTGACACTACATTATATTAAAGATTGTAAAGATAGGGACCTCAGAAATAAGCAGTTATACTTATCTAGTAACATTTCTGGCATATATATATATATATATATATATATATATATATATATATATAATTATATCAGTATATTTAGGATACCAATGAATGCTGTTCAGAGCACTGTCAATTTGTCTTCATTAACTTGATGGAATGGTGTTTCTATACTCTTGATGTTGAATTTCACTTCATTAAATGTTTGCATGTACGTATTAAGTGCTTTCTTCTTTGCAATAAACTAATCATCTCAGCTTTTGTGAAGAGATTACTGTTTTTTTGGGAAAAGACATATAACTTGATATTGGAGACCATGTATAATGAAACATAGTCAGGCATTAATTTAAATGGTATAGCTCTCCGAAGTCTTCTGAGATCAGAAAGGGAGAAATCAGAGATGATATGGGAGATAGTTTCACTGAGTCAGCATGGAAATAGTATGGGAAGGAAGACTTCATTCAGGTAATGTTATAATGGCTGGTGCGGGAAAGTATTACAAGGGACCTAGTCTGTAGACCAACCCCTCTACTACCCACAAGCTTGATCAAATTAGTTAAATCTCTCTTTGCCTCATTTTTGTCATCTGTATGTTGGTCTAAATAATAGCAATATCTATTTCACAGAGTTGCTCAGAGGTTTATATTAGATAAGTGACAGAGATGCCTTTTGTAGCACGTAAGACATTGTACAAGCATTGTTAATTTAATGTCTTTTTCTCTTAAATGAATACATACATCTAGAAAAAATCTAAAAAAAAAAAAGATTTACTTACTAAATAGTGACTTTTTTCTAAGTAGGGACTTACCACTCATTTGTTCACTCATTTATTTATCTTTTTTTGTTTTGTATCAACAACATTTATTCTGATCTGACTGTTGTTCAGTGCTGACTTTGTGCTCGGACACAATACTTGTCCTCAAGGAAAGACCAGGAACCCACTGACAAAGTTCGGGACACTAAGAATCAGGGCAAAGGAATCTTATAAAATATTCCAGATGAACTTATAGAGTCATGGGTCAGCAATTGTTCATGATTATTATTGTTTTTCAAAATCTTTAGGTAGTAGCAGAAAAAAAATGCTGGCCAAAAAAAAAAATCAATATAAAATTATTTTTTGTCAAATTATGGAGAGTGAGAAAATATTGAAATGTCAGAAATCTTTCAGCCAAGAGAGAAATTCTCAAATGAGCACTTTTATGCCTTTTTGTTTTCTGCATGAAATATTTTGCACAATTTCATAAAGACAATTGGTTGGAACGTGAGGCAGCGCTGTAGGATATGATCAGGTCTGTTCTTCATTCCTCAGAAAAGTTATCATCTGGTCAAACTACTGAAAGTTGTAGATCTATTTTACTGTGCATCCTGCTGTTATCCTTTCATACAAGATCAATTTTATCTGCTTTTTAGAGAGTAAAGGAGAAATTTAAAATGCTATTAATGCCCATATTTTATTTTCAATAATTTTTTACTTGGGTTGCTTCGCTAACATGCCATGAAGCAGCCTAACCTTTGAGTAGAATCACCAAAAAATAATCTATAAGTTTTTTTTTTTTTAACAAACAGTTTACTATTTGACCACATAAGCAGAGGTCCATAAAAAATAGACTGTTATGAATGTTTATTTGTATACTGGCAGGGGTGTTTTTGTAGGCTTTTTCCCAATTAGTCCTAAGACTTTATCCTATAGAGTGTACTATTAATAATATTCCAAAACTGTGTATGAGAAACCGAGTCTCAGATAAATCATTCTTTATCACACAGCTAGTAAGTAGAATAATTCAGATTTGAATCCAATATTTTACTATCGTTTCCATTTCAAATTCTTTCCACCAGGGTATGCTATCTCTGTATAGCTTATATTTGTCGTAAAGTGATTATAGTTAAGACACTGTACTACATGCTGTGTGGGGCACCAAAGAATATGAGTTCACAGTCTTGACAAGGCTTTTTTTTTTTTTTTTTTTTTTTTTTTTTTTTTTTTAA